>NW_021940917.1:12379858-12598184 GCF_001715985.3 Manacus vitellinus | reverse complement strand
GATTCTATGATTCTTTGATGCATGCTCCAAATTGACATCTGGTACACTTGCTATATACTGTTCATATTTGATTTGTACAACCTCTTCCTTTTCTTAGAGTTGCACTGTGATAAAATCAGACCAAAAGGTCAAAAGCATATGATGCTCTTGTTGAAAATCTTTACGGTATTCAGAGAACTAAAGATGTAGACTAGCACTTCTGAAGGCATTTACTGATGGCTAAATTATTACTTCCCCCATTTGTCATAAGAATTAATTTTATTTTAAATCTGGAGTGCTGTTCAGACCCCATTTTCACAAGGGACGGTGCAAAGTAGGAAGTAATTGTTATGGCAAATACCCGTGAAACAGTATCAATCTCTGAAACTTACGTTTTTGAAGTCCCAAAAAAGGGGACAAGTGTTGTGTCAGAAATAAGAAGCACTCTTTGCCCCAAGGTAGTGGTCAAGTGCTAAATCTGTTCCAATACTTTTTTGTAAATGTCAAATATTAACAACCTAAACATATTGGCTTGCATTTACTTTGTTCTGTTTCACATCCTTTAAAAAGAGCTTTCAGTGACACTTCTGAGCTTGTTAATTTCAGGCCTGCTCCAGAAACCATATGCAATTTGATGGTCCTTTAATTATAGAAGGTAGAAAAAAAGAATTGATTCTACAGAGGGGTATGAAGTATGAAGGGAAAATAATCCTTTCTTCTTAAAGAGGCAGAGTTGTCTGATCCCAGGGGTATGAATAGCCAGAATAACTCAGCTGGTTTTGAGTGACAATAAGAAGCTGTTGCAGGCAGCTCTAGTCCCATAACACATCTCCACATGTGAGCATATGTGCAATTTTAGGCAATGGTTAAGAAGAGCTGTCTGAAGAGGTACTTAATGTTAGCAACTGCAAGGACCGAAGGACTGATGAAATGAATAAAATTTTCTTTTGCATTTCATTGGATGTGGCTATTGTTTGAAACTGGTGAAGTTTACACTTTTACAAACACATTGCTACACTGCCATACTACAGTACTCTCCAGGAATGTAGACATTATTCAAAAAAATGTAGAAGCAATAGTATTTTACTGAAGCCCTCAAATTTCTCGTATTTTTTTTGGTTTAGCTCTAGGACTTTCAGTAGTTTATGATGAAAATACAGGAACTATTTTTAATTTACGTTTCATTAATTTAACTGGAATGCATAGTCTAGTTTAAATTACTGTAGTTACAGTGCTAAGTCTAGCATCTTTTTAAGTATTGTTAGGAGAGTGATACCACATACAGTCAGTTGCTGAATAACTGTTAATGTATACAGTCTGTAAGTCACAGGTTATTATTCAGCAGTGAAGTCATTACCTCTTTGAAAGGTGAATAAAAACTAATCTAAAGCAGGGAACTAGAATATCACATTTTGTGAAGGCCCAGTGCTGTGTCCTTTGCACATCCAATTGGGAGTATGTGAGGTAATTTACCTAGGTAGAGTCACTGAAGCTAAAAAGATTAACACATCTAGCAGATTCAGTTTCAAAAAATAGTTGCATCCACACAGATTGATTAGGATTTTGTGATATTTCTACAGGGTATGATTAATTCTAGTGTATTTCTCTTAAGGAAGGATTATACTATATTTTCTAGCATATTTTTTCTGATTGTTCATTGAAATGTATCCCAGTGACCCTCAGATTTCTGGTAGACTTACTTCTCTCACAGCTAGAAATCAAAATTTATTAAGAACTCAGTAGAGTGAAGTGCTGTGTATTACAGAAATATGTGTACACTTGGGAGAAATAGAAAACAATCAGAAGTTTTGGGGCCACTCTAAAGCTTTAACTAACAGTGAAAAAGCATTGAATACTAAAGTTATCTCTATCAGTGAGTCATACTCCATAGGGGCCATATGGGATTGACACAAGACTCTGCAAATGGCATGAAATCAGTTTTGACCTTTAAACTTGCTGTACAGCGGGATGTTTGCATCCTAAAATCTCCAAAGGAAAACCAGCAATGAGTAAATATTGGCTTTGATTCTTGAGTGCAAAGCTGCTTATTTTCTGAGCAGCTAAATAGCATGTACCCATATCTGCCTAAGTACAAAAAAACCCCAGACCCCACCAATCAAACAAGAAAACCCCAAACAGTCTTGAATCTGCCAGAAAAAGCTGGAAACAAATCACCTCTTTTTAATCATTACCAGTTTTCATCTGTACTGAACACCTGAATCTTACATGTTAGCCTTCTTGCAGCCTGTTTCATTCAGTAAACAAATTAATTTCTACCTAGTGTAGCAACATTTTTTTTAAACTAAAATTTCAATTACCATAAATGGACTACCTCCTTTACTGGCACAGGTAAGAGTAGTGCTGTCAGAAGTAGTGCAACAGGTTTGTTTAATATATGATGAGCAGCTTGCCCACTGCTTTCTTCCGTGCCACACAGGCCTAGTCAAACTGAGTCAGAACTCTGCTGATTTTATCCAAAGACCACCTATAAAGCAGCAATATAAAAACTTCTCCAGGAGTTCAAGGGCTATCCTTGCTGATTTCTAGTTCATCTTTGTAGTGCCTCTGTCAGATCTACAGCAGTCATTAATCATCATAGCTGCATCGACTTAAAAGTAAAGTTTAGTTATGCCAGTTAAAGAGACACACCTACGGATAGTACTAATTGTGCAGGAACTGGCTTGGCATTAGCAATTAATTTTTTACTCTCAGGTGATAACAACCCCTGATGATACAGCCTTAACCTTTAAATGAAGTTCAGAGGTTTAAAACAGAAATAGCAAAACAGGTTCCCCCACTATGTTTCCTGAGTTTTAGTATACTTTTTCTTGATCGAGAATAACAAGTTAAAATTAATTGCGTTTCATAGAGTTCTAGTTTTAAAAAAACCCATTGTGTCATACACCATAGGAAAAAAGCTGCGTTTACAATCTACCTAGCCTCCAAAGGGACTTGCATGCCTCCTCTCTGTGTCCTTTCATGTCCAAAGGATGGGGTTTGGATGTAATTCTCAAGTGTTAATTTGGATAGATTTACTGTTTCTGAAATGCCAGCTTGGTTCTTCAGAAATTAAGAAGTTTAATTGAGAATTTAAATGCTTTTAACAATAGAATTAGTAGAAATATAAATCAGCAATAACAGTCTCTGAAATTCTCCTCTTTCAAGGATTGCTTGCACATGCCAGTGTTGCATCTGCTGTCACTTGTAAAATAAACTTCTTGCTTCACATGCTGCTCAAAGACAACAGTGAGTTTCTGTGATGACAGTACTGTACACATGCAGTGCAATTCCTTGAAAGGTTGTTCTTTAGAAAGTCTGGGTAAAAACCATCTCTGGAAAAAGACCAAAGGTAGGTAATGAGAAGTTAGATCATGTGCTTACGTATGATGATCTATATTTTCAATAACTGGGTACTTGGAACAATGTCTTTGAGTTTAGATACTATCTTTGCATCCAGTTTTAATGAGATATTTTTTTCAACTTCGTGTAAACCATGAGCCATGCAAAAATGGAAGACAATGTATGTAAATGGATTTGCACTAAGTAGCTTTTTTCTCACCTTTCCCTCCCAAGTTTTCTTTTATAGTTTCTCTCCCCATACAAATATAATAGAGTAATTAATCATATGATATTTTGCATTTGACAGTTTTAGCTTCTTGAATACATTTATATATCAACCAGAACTTCCTTTTGCCACATCCCTTGGCTTGCTATATATTGCCCAGTAATTTTTGGTGCCATCTACTATTCATCTCAGACAGCAGTCTGCAGCCACTCAGGAATGATTATCTATCTGGGAAATCAGTAAACTGAAGGTCCATTAATAAGAGACATTATAAGGGACATGCCAACATGACTGTCATATTCTCTTGTGTGAGAGCTGTCTTAACATAGAAGAAGCTGTCAGAAACCCATTAGAAATAAATCATTCTGACACCATCATTCTGCTTTTTTAATAGCGGGGTGTCAGCACCTCAATATTTGTCTGTGCTGATAGATGGGTGGTGTGTGGAATAAAGTTCTCTGTCACTAACAAAAGACTTTCAAAGGCTTGAGTTTTGGTGTGACACAAAATGAAAACAACAGACCAACTTATGATCTCTTGCCCCACGGTCACTGTTACATACTACTGATGCAAACACACTGATTTGGGGAGCATTTGAAAGCATGCCTGCTTAGTTACAGTGAGAGACTTGAAAAGATTCACATCAGAATAAAACTGAAAACTACTTACATAAACCAATGTAACTTAATCTCTACCCCTGGATGCCATAAGTTTGCTCACGAAACATGATGGCACAGGACCTCCGTCAGCCATTTCACGGGATGATACATCTGAAGAGTTATGATTTCCTGGTCTGTTCTGAATATTACATGATTCTCATTATTCTACATGATTGCAGTAGTCAGCTGCAATCAGAGGTGTGCAATTATTGAACATAGTACTTGACAAGTGATCCAGTTTGCCCTTTGCAATAGGTGGTACTGGTAAAGAGAAATCTAAGGAAAGTAATTGTAATATTTCAAATCGTCGTTGGGTTTATATTTCACAAGAGATGGCTGTCACTTTTCAGATTTGTAGCACTCCTTTTCCACTTTTTGCCTTGTTTTTCAAGACTGAATAATGTCCTGTAATCCTTGTGAAAGAAACCCTGTCAGTCAGCAGGATTTGTTTGTTTAACTTATTATCAGACGGCATACACAGGAAAGAAATTATTGTAATTCAGATCCTTACGCTTGTGCATTACTATGCTCTCTGTTCCTGTGGGGGAAAGCTAGGTAGGCCTTTCCAAGGGAGAAAGAAGCAGATATAGCATATCACTTGTGAGATAACAACATCTACCACCTACATGTGGCCTTCTGTTTTGCTAGGTAGATGTGTTTGAAAATCCCTGACCACAATGTGAAGAGAGAAGACAAAGCACATTCCAATTTATGCAAGAAAGTTTTATGTAACTCTTTGTCATGCAGCTTGGGCCACGATGCTGTCGTGTCTCCATATTTGCAAAAATTATATGTGGAGTTTTCAAGGACTCAGATCACTTTATTTGAAGATCTGAGTGAAACTGAGGTTTCAAACACTGTTGTGGATTTGGAGAATCCAGTAAGTTTTGAACAGAATAAATTAAGTAATTTGTTTTTACTGGTAGACTTTTATGCAGAATTAAATCCTTTAAACTTTTACAAGTAGACATATGACATTTTAACTATTACTACTTATGAAATTCAAGAGACGATGAAACCCCAGACTCACTGAGATGCAAGACAATTGAAACAAAGAAGAAAATGATGCATGTGTCCATGTGTAGAAAACATGACAATTTACATAATAAATAGCAATCATAGATATTAGTGAAATAACAACTGCAATGGTGGAAATAAATTCAGGAAAAGGGTTTTGATATATCATTTGGTGAAACATGGACTTTCAGGGAATTTAGACTCCCAAGTTCTTGCCCTCCTGCTGACTAGCTGTTTTCCTCTGTCTCTCTGTTTGTGGTATGGATGAGACACACTTTCTCGTTGGGGTGCTATGACTTCTCTCCAGTTTCTGAACCTGATGTGTTAGACATGGCCTATTGGCTTGGAAGTTAGGCATGCATATTTTCTCAGACCCTGAATAAAGAAAACCCTGTAATATTACACAAGGGCAGATCCAATGTATCTCTTGCTGAAATGAAAAGTAGAAGGAGGATGAGTTAATGCTGTGCAAGCTTAGTTTTTAATTCATGTCCAGCTTTGTCTGACTTGCAAATTTATGTATTTTCTCACAGCAGCAATAAACAATACATTCTGGGATGCCACATAAGAGCTGAGGTTAACCTTGGTTAGTTACCTGTTTGTACTGTATAAACCCTAGTGTAAACAAAACCTTGACTATACATACTTGACATGAATTTTGGGACCATGGGACTTCTTTCAGGAGTAAGTTAATACTTAGTTAATATTTGTAACTTTATGGGGACTTTATGAAACTTTAAAAGTTTGTGGAATTCCTTCTTTCTTTCTTTCCTTCTTTTTTTTTTTCCTTCTTTCTTTCCTTCTTTCTTTCTTCTCTTTCTTTCTTTCCTCTGCTGCATCCCATTAGCACTGTTGGTATAAAAAGAATGATATGGGAGATTAGGATCTATGAATGCTTTTCCCCCTCCATTGGTTAGAACTGAATAATGAAAAATTGTAGAAGCCTGACTAGTTCAGAACCCTCTCAAGGTTATTATTTACATTGGCTGCTGTTCATGTCTTTGTTGTTTTTGCTTGTTTGTTTATTCGTTTGTTTTACACAGCAGAAAGTGTACATGCAGGAAAGGAATTCTGTTTCTGGCAATGAGGACTTCCCCACAGCAAAGTCAAACACCCTGGGGCATAGCTGGGAAAGGAGAAGAAGGGCTGATCTTGCAGATCAGAAAGATGTAGCCTTGGGTTTACAAATTTAAAGAATTTCTGAAAAATCATATTAGCAATTATATAACAGTATTTTCCATTAAGAAATAGATTTTGGTTTTGTACTGAAATTCATCTCTTACTTTGTACAGAACTCCTTTAAGTAGGAATAAGATTGCTCCAAGTAAAACAGTGGTTATTTGAAATGGGACATCAAATTCTGTTATACACAATCTGGAACTTTAAGAAAATCTGGTTTTGTTTATTGCCCTGTTACTTCTGGTACTTAAAAAATGTATAATTATCATGAGATACCTGCTCTTCAGAACTGTATCATAGGGAATAAAGCAAGCATATAAGCATCATTTGTGAATGTTAACCCTGCTCTTTTGCCAGGAGACAGATGCTGCAGACAATTAGGCTGCAGTCTCTAAAGGAAATATTGGTTTATACAAAGGTAGAAAGCAAAGATGTTAGAAAATGAAGCAAAGCAAAATGAAAGAATATAAGCATTCTCACAGAAGAATGCTTTAGAATGGGAAAAGAGACACGATGAATGTGAGGTAAGTTGTGACTGCACAGTAATGGTAGCAAGGCAAATGAGCTGGATTTAGGTGGTTGGAAGCACGTATGTGTGTGTGTGTGTGTCTGTATGTGTGTGTGTGAACACATGCCTGTGATGGTTTGTTGTTTGTCTGAAGCCTTAACTACCCCAGTTTCAGAGAAAGAAAATAAAAGAATACGCAGTCCTTTAGTCTAGTTAGTATTCAGCTTGTGCAGTTTGTTATTACATCTTCAGTATGAAACCAACATCTCTGTAGTGTCTCATAGTTTGTAGGGGAATGTAGAATCACAGGCTCATAGAAGGAGTTGGTGTAATTCTGGGTCCTGAAGAACCAGCCCTGAGCCAAAGTTGACCTGTAAGGTGAACTCTCCAACCTAGTCTTGTGTTTAGCCATATATATGCCTTATAATCAAGATGCTATGTAATCCTTAGTAATGTTTTATAAATATGGTTTTTTTCTTTTTAGCCAAGTCAGAAAACAACAGTAAGACTCACGTGATAGCACTTGATTCATATTTGAGATATCAGTGTATCCATACGTTCTGTATTTAGTGACTAGTCAAGGCCCTGGAGCATTTGATAGTAGATGCTTCCTTGGTCTCTATCTGGGCCTTGGCCAATCCTCAGGGAAATAGCAACGGAGCAAGAAAGACAGATTGTTTTCCACACCAATTAAGTGATGTAAGCTGGTTTGTTAAATACTACTTAAGCTGGACCCTCTCACAGGGAAGATGGACACCTCATCTGCGAGTGGACACACCGTGTAGGATTTCCCAGTTACCAGGAAGGGATTCTCCAGGCCTTTGCTGTGATCAGGGGCTCCCCAGATGAAGTGTGGTCTGCATTATGATTGTGGTGATGTGTTTAGGGTAACTGGTGATGTCTCTCTCTCTCTCTCTTAATCCCTATAAGGCTTTTTTTGTAGTAATGATTGGATGCATTGCTAAGTGTATTCTTTCATAAGTCACTGCTTCTTTTGTAATTCTTTACTGTTTTGCACTGTAGTAAACTTATATACTTATTCTTTAAGATTGGTGACTGTGTTCCTTAAATCCATCCTCATTACTGTGGGAGGGAGGATTGACAAAACAGTTGGGTTGGAAGGGACCTTTAAAGATCATCTAGTCCAACCCCTCAGCAGTGAGCTGGTAGTAAGTTTTGTTAGCCCACCTGATGGAAATGAGCAAGCCTTCAGGCACAGTAGTGTATTAAGTCTTTCGTCATCAGTATGTCTACAATATCCTATTTTGTTTAATTCTAGAAAACCAGCAGATGTGACTTATCATCCATTATTTAAAACAAGCTTCTAAAACATATTTGCATTTGAAACAAACACACTGAGTCAGCATGCAGTTTGTTGCTTAAAATGGATTAAGCAAATCTACTGAAAGGTATTTAAAAAAAATTTGATGTAAAACTGCTATACAAACTGTGGTAGCTCTAGGAGGTGGTTGTTCTGGTTCAGGTGTGTGGGAAATTAAAACTAAAATTTTTCTTTTGATGTCATTAAAATAAACATTATAAGTTCTTTTAGAATTCATTGTTTTAACTAAGAAGAAAGCAGAATAAGTGATGTATTTATAAGTGATATCTATAAGTGATATATATAGAAAATGTATTTTTATATATATATATACGCATGATAATGACTGTCAAGGAATTCGCACTAGATGACAAAAAACAGTATTATGGTACTCTCTGAAGAACCTATGTCAAAAGTTCCTGTACAAACCCAGATCACCCAGTAAGTCTGCTTTCATTCTCTACCTTCGTGATGCTTGGTTGAGCAAGAGAGAAACCTTGTTGGGATCTCCTCTGCACCCGCTCCAGTTATACCATCAAGCCTACCATCAGCAAAACAACTTTGGTCTTATGCAACAAAATTTTACCTGTGGATCTCAGATGTAACTAAAAACATGCTAAGGATTGTTGAATATATTGAACAGATGGGAAAAGTACTTGGAGAGTGACTTACCAAAGGTCAGCACAAGCACTTTAAAAGTTCACGTAATTCCTACCAGGATTTGTAATCTGTTCTGTCTCCAAAGAGAAGATCCAAGTCTCATATCCTGTAACTGAGATCCTGACATTCAGTCATGCAAAGTACTTTATTAATATTGAACAAACCCCCCGCATGACTTATGCAAAGTGGCTGAAGGTGAGCTATCTGAGAACTAATTAGAAAACATCCAAAGGAGAGCTATGAAGATGGAGAATGGTCCAAGGTAAGCCATATGAGGAGTGGCTGAAGTCACTTGGCTTGTTCAGCCTGGAGAAGAGGAGACTGAGGGGAGACCTCATGGCAGTCAACAATGTCCTTGTAAGAGGAAGGGCAGGCACTGATCTCCTCCCTGGTGACCAGTGACAGCACCTGTGGAAATGGCCTGAAGGTGTATAAGGGGAGCTTTAGACTGAATGTTAGAAAAAGATTCTTCACCTAGAGAGTGGTTGAGCATGGACAGGCACCACAGGGAAGTGGTCACAGTACCAAGGCCAACAGAGTTCAAGAAGCATTTGGACAATGCATTCAGGCACATGGTGTGATTCTTGGGGCTGTCCTGTGCAGGGCCAGGGAGTGGATTTCAATGGTACTTGTAGATCCTTCCAAGTCAGGGTATTCTATGACTCTGTGATTCTGCAATTTGAGATAATTCTGATTAAACCTGGTAGATTTTTTTTTCTGCTGTAAATTGATATGTGGTCATCAAAGTCCAATCAGATCTGAGTTTTTAGGCTAACATCCTTCACAGATGCAAATTGATGCAGCTGCCATGGACCTGAGAGGGATAAACTTGTTCTGTATTGCCTTAGGATCTGAAACAATCAAGAGTGTTATGGAAGTAGACTGTGATTCAGAGCTTGAAAATTGACAGGAAGTAGTCTTTAATATTAGTACACCTCAGAAAGCAATGAGAACCTCAGCATGTACATGCAATAAAATGGAAATCGGGAAGCAAAATTAAACCTCTGAAACCTGTGGAAATTCCAAATTAGTCTTCCCAAGGAACTTTATTGTGGTTTCTTTCACACCTGCATGTGATGCAAACTGATGCATTGTCTTATCCCCAGCCCCATGTTCACTGCTTCAGAACAAACGGTAGTAAAAACCCCTGGGTTGCTATGCTGCATTTTGTTCTTTGCCACATCAATCAGTGTGTGGTCCAAGTCTTGTTTTCCACACATTGTTCAGGTGCTCCCCTGACAACAAATTTGTTCATCTCCTCCTCAAACCTGAGTGCCTCAGTGATGCACATTCCATTTATCTTCACAGTGCCCTGGGAGGCTGTTGTGTCCCACTCCTACATGGAAAGGAGCACCTAGGATTCATAGATACTTGTGGTTGAAAAAGAATGGGAAAAGGGTCCAGGCAAAATCTCAGGAAGTTTTATTAGCAAACTACACACTTGGCATAGAATTTGGTATATCTTATACCCCATATAATAATAATAATGTTTTTCAATAATATTAAGAACATTGATAATATAGATAATAATATTAATAACAGCAATACTAATAACTATAGTAGTAATAGAATAAAAATAAAGAGAGAAGAAACAGGGACAAAAGATGAAAGGGAGGTGAGAGAGGAGAGAAAAAGAGAATCATCAGTCTGGGTCCACCATCAATCCAGCCTACAGTGTGCCCAGAGTCCTGCAGGCATGCCACATGGGCTTAGTGAAGGTACCTTCCCATAGGTAAGTTTTGTCCACCCTGGGGTTAGGTTTCTCCATCTTCACATAAATAAGTTAGTAAGCGCAGTCTAATCTTTCTCTATATTTCTGTATCTTTCTGGAAGTGTTTTGAGGGGCTTTTGGGGGTCTCAATCCCCCTCTATTGGTCTTACCTTCTCCTTGATCACACTTCTTTTTTTGCACTGTATGTTATACAGTCACCACAGACCTGAACAGGAAAACTAACTCCAAGAAGGGGTTACCATACCTTCGTATAGCCCCCTTTCAAGGCACATTCCGTTCTAATTAGTCTGCTTGAATGGTCATCGAAAGGATTTCTTCATGGAAAGACTTGATAAACTTTGGAATGAACAGCCCAAGGAGGTGGTGGAGTCACCATCCCTTGGGGTGTTCAAGAAGCAGTGCCATGGCCTAGTTGAAAAGATGATGATAGTCAAAGGTTCGACTAGATGATCTCAGAAGTCTTCTCTAACCTAAAAGATTCTATGTGATTCCATGATTTTGTCATTGGTTCATTGGTGCTTGGGGAATAGTAATGCATTCACTCTTTACTGCTCAGGCTTCTAGAGAGTTGAGATGGTGTTACAACCATTTCAGGATCTCCAGCTGAGAACACTGACCTTTTTTTTTTTCTTTTTTTTTTGTTTGTTTCTCTTTTCACAATGTTCTTGCTTTGTTTAGCATCTTTATCTCTAGTAAACTTCAGGTCAGAGGTTAGTAGTTGGCTCAACCTCAAAATAGGGCCCCGCTAATTTATATTGTGCATTAGAAAACGGAGAAGGCAGTGCAATTGTTACTGTGAACCATCAGTCAAAATAACTTCTTCAATGTCGCTGAAGAAATCTCGAGAGGAGGGACAGTGAAAGCCAGTTGTGTGCAGCAGCATCCTGCTGTCTTCACCACGAAAAAGACTATATTTCCCTTCACTGTCTGGTAACCATGGTGCCACTTTCCAAAAATAAAAATACTCTGTGAAAGCTTAACTGTATCCAGAGGAGAGATTAATATTTTATACAAGGGAGATCAAAAGCCTGTTGTGGTGCCACTGACAGTTTTGTTACAGGAAGCATTTAAAATGGATATCGGACAAAAACCTAGACTTATTCACACCCTGGGTATGGTTTCAGCTACCTTTCTTATTATGAGGAATAGCTGTATTTCATTCCTTTTGAAACAGCATGTGGAATGGTTTGGCCAAGAATGTGGTGTCCATCACTCTGCTGGGTCCCCATAAGTAAATGTGCTGTCACCAGAGATACTTACAAAGGGATGTGACTGAACTAGCACTGGTTCTGAACTCAAGGTTAGATGGGACTTTCTGAAGCCACCTTTAACTTTTGATTAAGAGCTCCTACTCTTCTGGGATCACACTCTCCTCCCAGACATAGACACACTCTTATTGGATCACACTCCTCCCGGACATAGGCAGACTAGTTTGTCACATTTAAATCAACAAGGCTGCATCAGGAAACATGTGTGAGTGGCAGGGACATGTAGTTCAGCAATTATAAATTCCTTATTATCTTGCAACAGAGCTTTTTCAATAAGCAAACAAAAAGCATGAAGGAGTAAGAACTATTGTTACAGATAAGATTACTCTAATTAAGTTTAATTAATATACTCTTGCACTACAGTATTTGAATTCAAACTAATTTAATAAATACATTAGTCATGCTGATTAAACGGAAATGAATAGGTAATTCAGTATGCCCTTCAGTTTCAAGAAAAGTGTTAAGTCATTTATTAAATTATATACCCAGGATAGAGGAGACTGGGGAAAAATATAACATTTGTGAATATTTTTGTTCTCTCAAAAGTTCCCATGGTTAATAATTCTTTTTCTAGAGTTGTGTTTCTCAAACTTTTATTACTGAAGGACCAATTCACTTTTAAAAACAGTGCATAGATCTCCCCATTACTGCTTGGTAGATGGCAGCAAAAGTAATTAAAAGAG
Source organism: Manacus vitellinus (assembly GCF_001715985.3). Taxonomy (NCBI): domain Eukaryota; kingdom Metazoa; phylum Chordata; class Aves; order Passeriformes; family Pipridae; genus Manacus; species Manacus vitellinus. The sequence continues at coordinate 12,585,613 of NW_021940917.1, read as the reverse complement.
TATTTATTATTTAGGTATTAGAAAATTCTGGTTTGTACAAAAATATAATGTGCTGTTATGATTAAGAATGACACAGTTAAGTTTCCTGATGGCTATAAAAAAGAAAAACAAAGTGACTACCTATCCATCTTCAAGACCTGTTATATAGTTTCCATTGAGGTATGTATTTTTTCTTCTTTTTACATTTCTCTCCAGTTTATTTATGAGCTTTTTGTGAGGGAAACAATTGATTCATGAGGGCGTTTGTGTGACCACCGAAGGGCTGAGCATTATTGTTTTATAGAACTGTTCTCCAGTCATAAAATTTGTCTTTGGATATGAATCTGAATATTGAATTTGTGTGGATTATTGATGTAATAGTCCACTGAAAAGAATTTGTGCTAATATTTCTTAATCCTGTATTTGAACCAGCCTAGTGGATGCAGTGCTTCAGTCAATATATGACTAAATACTATTGTTTTAGTGATATTTTTGAAGTAGATCTGGTCCATCAGATAATATGAAAGCTGTGGAAAAAACTTCTGTTGAAAGTTGGGAAATCTGATTAATTTGTGTACTGTGTGTGTTATGTACAGTGTGTGTTGTTTTGCATCTTTCAATCCTGGCTTTTGCACTATCCAAAAGGGTTGACGTTTTTATGGACTCAGTACTTGTGCCCTTAAGTTTCCTTGCATGGAAAGCAGGATTTGTGCACAATGGTCTTATCCAGCTGTACAACCAACATGTGGCCATGGTACCTATACTGGAAATAGATGTCTAGGGCACAACAAACCTGCATTGCACTGTGAATGCGCCAGCTGGAGCCTTGATCACTGAGGTAATGATTTTTAAAATGCCACCTTTGACGTATGCAGTTTGAATTACTTAACCCATACTGTACTTCATGCTGGGGAGCATGTTCCAATCCCCTGAAAAAAGAATGCATGTCTCATCAGGCGATCTTCATGGGGAGAGTGAGGAGCAAACGGGACATAGGATTTGTACATCTCTTGGTTATCCCATTGTAAGAATCGATATGCACACAGATAAAGCCGGAGAACCAAACCGTGGCTCAACCATTAAGGAAAAGTTTATTTTGAAGTCAGAGGACCTGAATACATTGCAATGTATCACTGAATGATCATACAGCAGGTGAGAGACTTGTGTGCACGTCTCTGCCCTGGTGCTTTTATAATAACACCTTTTGCACATGCATGACTTCAAGGTTGTGTTCTCCCCTGTGCTTTTTAAGGACTCCCTCTCTCCCAGCAGGGCCCTCACCGTGTGTCTGTGAGAAAGTGTTATCTCTACACAGAAATCCTACTTCTCAAAACAGGTAGAGGATAAATATCAGTAGCTGTAATAAATTATATTTTCCCATACTGATTTTTCTAGGCCTAGTTTTCCTAGCAGCGAAAACTTCCTTGGGTGAAAACGCTCTTTCTTCCTCAAATATATCTTCCTCACCTAATTTCTCTGTCACTACACTCATGCCTTACAGTGAAATGGAAAATGCAAAAACTCGCTTCTGTACTTTATTATAAGAGTCTTCTGGCTTCCAGAATAGCTGATAAGTTGAACTAAGCAACTGCAAACATATAGGGACCTTCAGAGAATCAAAAACTCTTCTCTTCCTAAAGAGCTTCTCTAGGTCTTGGCCAGGTACTGGCAGTATACTGTGACAGTGCCTGTGGTTAAGACCCACAAGTCAGAGGTACTTGACAGTGTGTGACATATCATAGCAGAACTTCTTGTAGCAGAGCTCTGCAAGATGAGGACTTGCAGTGTGCTCCCAGGGATCAGAGTCAGGAAAGAACATTCTTATGTTTAATGCTTGTACTGAATCTAAAGGCTCTGGGATTTTGTTCCCTGTTGTGTTAGAATTCACTCAGAGAACACAGAATGTGGTTCATGAATGAATAACAGGAAAATGTGAAAAATGGGAAAAAAAATCCCTTGGATTGTTACAGAAACAATTATTTGAGTGCGGTTTTACAGAAACATATACTTATATATAGGTTTACACATATACATATACACAATAATGGCATATGGATTATGTCTCAAATACCATATTTTTCTTGAGTTCTTTTTCGATATATATTTACGGTTCTACTTTAAAAAATAGATCATAATAGAAATGTTTTAAAGCACATTTTAAGATAAAAGAAATCCCACATACCATTTTTTTACAAGCATATTACAGACTTTTTTCCACTACTACCTTTGTTTTGACAGTATCCATTAGAAAAGCCATGCCTTTAAATTTAGCCTCCTAGATTTAGCCTCCTAATGCTGAGGATTTTAAAATCCATTCTGTGAAGCTGGATGAATAGCATTTGACTTTACGGTTGCAAGTTGTCTTAATACCTTGTAAACTCAGCCTATCTACATTATAAAGAACACTTAAGTGAACTGAAGTATTTTTAACAAGACCAGTTTCCCAATAAAGTTTTTATTCTTATGCTCCCCAGTAACCAACAAACTGGTATTTTTAAATTGCCTTTTCTAAGCATTTGTTCTCTCTCGATGCAGTCCAAACTTACAATACAACATACCAAATGCCAAAGTAAGGGATTTTGTAAGCCACTTTGCTGACACACCTACTTCCTCATCCTGCCTTCTGGGGGACAGCGAGTTGCCACAGGTCACTTTGAGACTAAGAAATAAGGTTGAGATAAGGGGTGTTTCAGAGTTAATGGTTTTGTTCTACAGCATCAGCTCAGCTTTGGTTGATTTACCTTATTTCTTTTAATGTTTGTTAAGATTTGTACTACGGAAATTAACTTTGTGACAAACCACAAAACCACTCTGCTATAGGGCAGTGCAGGGTCCCTGTGATGGTCAGGGCTGGAACATGGGGTGCACAGTGGGAGGTGGTGGGTGCTAGACTGGTTCAGCCTGGAAGAGGAGACCTTAGTGCTGTTTGCAACTGCCTGGTGAGAGGCTACAAGGAGGGAAACACACTCTTGCTGGAGGTGCATGATGAAAGTACAAAGGAATTCTCAGTAGATACAAGTAAAAAAAAATATTTATCAGGAGTGTTGTTCTCTGACTGCAGAGAAATGCTTGGATCTCTGTCCATGGAGATACTCAAAACATGATAGGACAAAGCAATAAGTGATCTATTAAGTGGTACTTTCAGGATCAGGCATTTGGACCATATGAACTAGAGGGATCCTTTGATCTACATAAACTGCTGAGATCCCTTTTAGTCTAAGTTGATCTTTGGTTTATGATGTATTCATTTCACTCTAAATTATGTTCCAAACTTCCTAGGAACACTCACAGTCATATTTCCATACTTGTCATTTCTAACTTGCATAATTTTTTTTTTACAAGGACCTGTTTTACATTAATGATTTTGAACCAATATGTGTTGGGTTTTTGCAATTCCCTGGTGCTTTCTTTAGCCTTGTTCATACAATTCTTTTATATTACTTTATGAATGCTACTACAGCTGAAATTAGCTCATAAACAAGCTCGATTTCCATGAAAAATTGAGACCCAGATCTTCAGATTTTTAATTTGAATTTAGAATTAAAATTTATAAATGAAATTTTGGAGAACTAATTGCTTAAGAACTTAATTTGCTGAAAATAATATAACTCATCTAAATCTCTACGACTTATTTTTTTCCCTTGTAGTTCACCTATTCTGAGTGTAGGGCCAGAGATCTACCATCTTCTGCTTAATTGAAATCTAAAAACTTGAATTAGAAATAAATGTTACCACTCTATTTGTAACTCTTTGTATTCCAATTATATTTTAGATCTGTAGTACAGCCCCCCTTCTTAAGAAATAGGAGGTAGGCATAGGTCAGTCAGATGTCCACACAGCAAAGGGAAAGTTTATTTTCTCAGGATGATACTGAGGGCTTGGAGCAGACTGCAAGCCTGATGAAGAACAAGAACATCACATGGATAATTCCTGTTTGGGAAGTTGTGCCCATATGAAACTACAAGGAAATATTTACAAAAATTACCTACCATCTTATAGGCTATCGACACGACTTACTGAGGTTAAGATTAATCTCCATATTGATTGATAGATCTATTGATAGCGAGTCTCCGTGTCTGTGTGTGTGTGTGTGTGTGTGTATATGTGTTTGTATGGCTATCTTTTTCCTTTACTGTCAAATATGTAATTGTTCAAAATGTCACCCTTCAAAATTGGAGGCCGGTAACTGGGGGGGGAGCAGGTTTGTACTGAAATGAGTAAATCTTCTTGAACAGTAAAATGTTCTCTGTGTGTATTTGGTTTGCATTGAAAGGTTTTTCAGATGGGTGCTAGAGGGGTAGCTTCTATGAGAAGCTGCTAGAAGTTGGAGCCAATGCCATCTGTCTCCAAGACAGACCCACTGCTGGACCATGCTGAGTGATGGTGGCAGCACCTTTTACATAAAGTATTTTAAGAAGATGGGAGGAAATCTATACTGTGCAACTGAGACTAAGAAATGCAAGAGAAACAGTCCTACAGACACTAAGGCCAGTGGAGAAAGTAGGGGAAGAGGTGCTCCAAGCACCAGAGAAGAGATTTCCCTGCAGGCCATCGTGAAGACTGTGATGAGGCAGGCTGTCCCCCTGCAACCCATGTACCCCTGCAGCCCAGAGAGGGCTTGTGACCCTGCAGGGAGCCCAGCTGGAGCAGTATGTTCCTCACAGATTGCATCCTGTGCAAGGGACCCATGCTGGAGCAATTCAGAAAGAACTACATCTCGTAGGAAGGAATCACATGGTAGAAGTTCATGGAGGACTGTCTCCTGTGGAAGAGTCCCCAGGACTTCCCCCAGCGGGGGAAGTATGTGAGGAATTCTAACCCCGTGGAGAAAGGAGCAGCAGAGATAACATGTGATGAACTGACCACAGGTCCCATTCCCAGTCCCCCATAGCCAATGAGAAGGAGTTAGGGAAATTACGAGTAAAGTTGAGCCCATAAAGGAGGGAGGTGTGGGGTAAGATTTTTTTTAGAATTTTTTTTTAGATTTTTTTTTTTAAATTTTTTTTTTTAAATTAAAAAAAAAATAAATAAGATTTTGGCTTACTTTTCATTATCCTACTGTGATTTGATTGGTAATAAATTCAGTTTATTTTCCCCAAGTTGAGTCTGATGGTAATCAGTGACCTCTCCCTGGCCTTATCTTGACTATGAGCCCTTTGCTGTATTTTCTTTCCCCTGTTCAGCTGAGGAGAGCAGTGGTGGAGTAGGTTTGGTGGGGATGCCAGGGTCAACCCACCACACTGGGAAACCTGGAAACTGAGACTTTTCTGTAGTGATATGATATCATTCTAATTTATCATTTTAATAAATGACACATTTAGTGCCCTCTGCTTATTAAATATAAAATTTAATTTCTCATAACGCACAGAACTATGAAAGGTATCATGATTGTTTACTACACTGGAAAGGCAGCCAATTATTATCTTTACTTAAGTCTTTTGTGAAGGTCTTTGTTTCAGTGTTGTATTAAAGAAATTTAAGATCAACTTCAGCCCCCTAGAACCTGTTGTGCATTTCAATAGCTAGAACACTGCTAGCCCAACTATTAAAAAGAAAAAGATTTAAAATTAATTTGTTCTGAGACTTGTTAACTATTATTATTGGGTTAAAAAGGAAAAACAGTTGTCTTGGTCCTTAAATTTATCTTATCTCTTCAACCAGTTTCTGGTTGGTTTTTCCTTTTTAATCTGACAGAAGAAATCTTTTAAAAATCATCTGACATTTTTTCCTTTTCAGGTACATGTCAGCTGTCATGAAAAGTGTTATAAGAAGACTGCACAGCATTTTTTTTCCCAAAATCATTGGTCAATCTCCTAGATATTACAGTAGGGTCCACTAGCAGCAGGAAATGTTATACTTCTTAGAGGCCATACTGTACTGAAAATCTTCTTTACTTAAACTGCTAGATTCAGGCAGTAAAACTCTCTTTTCAATTCTTTTGTTTCGTGAACTACTGGGTCAGTGAGACCAGAACATAGGACTGGTCCTTTCCAAATCACTGAGTCATACTTCCATTGGTCTTTTTTCTTCCTGTTAAAACTAATATTCTTTGCTGTTGCAGTGACACTACTTCAGTAGGAGGGATTTTTATCTTTTTTTTTTTTTTTTTTTGACTAAGCAGAGAAGTAAATCACTTCTTTTCGGGGTGAAGAGAGAGTATATTATCTGCCAGTCAAGAAAAGACCACGGAAGGCGAACAAAGAAGATCAATAAAATAGAGAATGTGTCATCTCTTTCAACAAAACGTGCAAATCTCAGAAAGAGGCTATTTGTCTTTTCCTTTCACTTGCAAATCTGTGACTGGGATGCTTCCATCAACATCTTCCTGTTCTACCAGTGTAACAACCCTGGGTACCACTTTAAACATTCTTAAGGAAAAATGACAGTCCTTCATTTAAACAACTTTTTCTTACTTTTAAACAATCTATTTTCTATGTGACAATAATAAATCTTCTTTCTTATTAGTTACAGAAAGTATGAGGGACAAAGACTGGATCATGACTTCCCTACAGGCAAAGCTAAATTCAAGCTTTTTTAAATGCACTGCTCAGGATCCTCCAGATAATTTAAAAAATAACATTGAAATACTTAAAAAAATAAGTTCTCTCAGCTTCTTAGTGATTTAGTCAGATTTTAGTCAAAAGCACTTATCTTACATCACACAGCATTTAAGCTCCTACAAGTTACTGTATACAAGAGTAAATGAGGTAGAGATGGGAACCTGAAATGATCTCTAAGCATTAAGCACAGAAGTACAGATTCAAATCTGAAGCTAGAGGACAAAGTGTAACTCAAATTTTTGTCATAAGGGAACAATAGCTTCTTTTCCACTCATGACAAGAACACTTTGCTTTTGTGGCTTTTAGGGTTCTAATTCCAAATTCTTGACTCACTTTAGTGGTTTCCAGAATTTTACCAAAGACTGATTCTATGTCAGAAATATATGGTCAAGAGAAAACAAGTTGGCATAGAGGTACTCAACTATAAAAAAAAGCAAAATCAGAATAAACAAAATGATACAGCTGCTCCAATTTTTTTTTCCCCTTGAAGACCTGGCAAGCAGTATTTTTAGTTTTGAAGATTAATAATTATTATTAGATATGTGTTTGTCTGGTTCATTCTTTTGCAGATACATGTTTCTCCAGATTACTGCCAGTTAGGGACAAATCTGCCTAAGACTGCACATGGCAAATTGAACATAACATTTACGGGCTGGTGAGCCAGTAAAGAGTTATCTGCTTCTCTTCTGGCACCAATTGTCATGGTTTGAAAGGCTCCGCCCTAGGGGGACTGAAAATGGTTTGCTCCAGAGTGGCTCTTCTGATGCGGAGGCAATTGAAAGCTGTAATTACGCCTCTGCAAAATGACATATTTTGATACACCGTAAGAGAAACTGGTTGTGCAGTAGGAATTAGAGATCATAAGGTAGAGAGAGAGAGGGGGCCATATGGCCTGCGGGGGCCAGGGGCTTTTCCCCCCCCAGCTCGGGGCCAGGCGTGACACTGAAGCCAAGCCGGGCACCTGGCTGAGATGTGAACGCAGAAAGAATTAGCTCCAGGGGTGGCTGAGAGGGGACCCCGAACTGGGGGAGTCCCTGGGCCTGTGTGTGCCTGACTGGGCCAGAGCTGCAGCAGTGTCCCTGCCATTTCCCTCCCCACACTGCGAGCAGGGACAGCAGCGATCACGAAGCAGAGCAGAAAGAATTCCAGGCAGAAGAGAGAGAAACTTCAAGCATTCTTGCTGCCACCTGCCCCGCCATGGCAGAGCAGCAGAGATGGGCCAAGGGGCCTGGAGGCATCCTGCGAAGGTAGACTGGAATGGCCAGACCCTTAGTCAGCAGGAGCAGCCAAAGCAGCAGCAGCAGCAGCAGAAGCAGCAGCAAAGCACAGCAGGGAGCGGAGCAGGTCTGGAGTGGCCGAGACTGTACCAGCAGCCAGCTGGAGCCAGACCAAGAGATGTGGGGACGCCCTGCAGAGAGAACTTGCAACACAGTAGAGAGAGAGAGAAGCCAAACTGGAAAGTTCTGGGGTGGGACTGAGCCAAAACCCCAGAACCTTTGACCCAGGGAGGAGGGGTGGCCCCCAAACTTGGGGTGACCCCTGAAAGTGGAAGGAGACCTCCAAGTAGCAGGGAGCTTAAACTCCCTGTTCTCCGTGGTGAAGACATGGTGATTATGAGTGTTTCCCTTGAAGCCCATGGTGCTCCCTCAGTGGGAGCCGTCTGGTTAGAGGCAGGGTACTGAGGCCCCACACCCTATAAGAGAGAGAAAGAAAGAAATTTTACATCTACGACGAATCAAAGCTGTGGCCCTGAGAGTGAAGGAGAGACTTCTTTCTCTTCCTGGACTGATATGGGGGGAGAAGGGGTGATTTTTATAAATACATAGATTTGTCATCATAGGAGAATTAGTTAGGACTGTTGTATATATAACTTTCTAGTTTTTATTCTGTTAGTAATAAATTTTGATATTATTTCCCCATGCTGAGTCTGTTCTACCTGTCTGGAAACTTCCCTCACCTTTGAACAAATTTGTGGAGATTTGAAAGTTGGGACCCTCTCAAACCATGACACCAATTTAAAATTTAAGCTGCCTTATTTCTTTTCTCTCTCTGATAGAGGAATTTTTATTATGTGCAACACTAATAGAAAGAAGGTTATCCCCTCAGACACAGAATTATATGATGCTTTGTAGTCAAACTTGAGACTAAACATCTTTTGCTTGGTTACTACATTCAGAAAAATTTCATGCAAATATCTTTATTCTGATTGTACTTTAGAAGTTGAGGAAGAATGTGTGCTGTGTGGTCCATTAATGCGTGTGTGTGTGTGTCTGTGTGCATGTGTGTAGAGGGAGAATTCAGTATTAAAAGGAATGCAACATGAAGGAGCTACATGTAAAATACATGCTATAGAAAGAGAAGACGTCTGTATTTTAACCATTATACCTAAAAGGACTTTACTTTTTAAAAGATGCTTAAGAAAGGTGTCAGTTATGCAATGAATGATGGTGTGCTCCATTCCTGGTGAAAAGAAATCCTTCAATTTCCACTTTTCATGGATATTTGCAGGGGGGTGGGAATAGGGGGGTGGAACTGTATGTGAATTGCATGGGGGTCAGCAGTCCACTGGAATGAAAACAGCTTGAGGTTTTGCTGAAAGCCCCATTAAAACAAATTTATTTTCCAGAGATATATGCTCTATAAAATATTAATTAAATTTGTTATTTATTGAAGAAATAATTTCTCAATATTATGGGAACTAGATAGAAAGCTATTACCTAAATTAAAACTAGAAACAGAATTAAATTCTTCTGTTGCCTTTAGGGTGCATTTTAGTAGGTGTCTGACATTTTAAATGAAGCAATGTTTATATGCAACAAAACTTGCCATTTGATGACCTCACTAGTAGATAGAAAAAAAAGTGATTAAAAGCTAAAAACATGCCAATATTTATATCTTCATGTTGTGTCATGAGGACAGGACCATGGTCTTTTGAAGATAGGTATTTTATACAGCTTGAGATTTCTGATCAAGCAGGTTCCCAGTCTTTTTTGCAGTATGCTTTGTGAAGTTTTTTTATACTTATGGAAAGCATGGGCCACCTGTGGTCGTGTAGCACTGGTGTGCACAACTTCCCAAGGGATTGCCTCAGACTATGCTGGCTGAAACCACTAGTCACTGACAACATGGGACTATCTGCTGTATTTAAACCCTGTTGTCCATGACATACTCCCTTTCCTAGTCCCTGATATGTGAGTGATAGGAAAAGTCACAATATATGGAGCCTGAGACTTTGAGTGGCAGAGATGTCAAAACAAAATAACTGGAATATCCAACTATTTCATGGAGATAACATGCTAATCTTTTGTGCAGTTTTAGAGCCATTAGGTTTCCTTAACATCTCTTACTGGAGCTTTTTGAAGTGCTCTAGGATGTAAAGCCCACAAGCAGATGAACTGCTTGGATATACACAGGTTATCATGCGCAGTTGTTTGGAAACTTCCTGCACTGTGCAATCAATGCTATGAGAGGAGGAAAAGCAGTACAACCCTCTGTGACTTTTGCAACCACTCCAGATAAAAAGATAGCTTAATGTGAGTTACCTTTCATCAGCAGTTACAAATTTCAGATATTCCTAAGCTTTGATCCTGACTCAGATGCCAAATATTCTTGCACCTTTCTATTAAACTCTGTCCACTTCCATCTGTCCGATTGTTTAAACAAATCAAAACCCCTCACTGGATTCAGGCAGTAGGAAGACAAATTAGCTGGTATTTTTTGAAATACCAGAGCATTATGCTTTCAGAAGAGATATCTTTTATGAGTGCTAAATATTCAGCGCATGCCCACATTGTTACAGCAACAGGATTATAGGTATTTACTCAAAGGAAGCTTGGAATAGAAATAGTTTGACAAGCTTTTCCAGGAGGAAATTAGCCAAGTCTCAGTAAATTTTGCAATAACAGAAGTGCTAGTAGTCATCAATTTTGTGGTGGATTTTTGTTCTGTAAAACACATCAGGCTGCTTACTGAAAGTAAATAGAGCTGCATGTTTCCATAAGCATTGGTAGATCTCTCACTAGCAGAAGATATATTAGTGCATTGAGTAGTCCCTGAAGAAACAGGAGACTATTTTAGTATGGTACTTCTTTTTTATTAAGCATTACAATTAATAAAGTATCTAGGTTGACATAACACCTCACAACATCTGTTCTCTAACCTCTACAGGGCAGTAAAACATGCATTATACTAAAGTTAGGTATTATCATCCACACCTGCAGTTCCCTACTGTTTTAATATAAAAAGACATCAACCAGAAAGTAATTAGAAATGCAAATAAAAAAGTGTGAGTGGTACTGTGTTGGTAGATGAGTAATACAGGACAAATCATCAATGAGACTGTGCTTAGGACAAATTTAGGACAAGTGATGGGAGGGTAAGAGAAAAGACAGGGAGAGAAGTGGAGAAGGAGAATTAAAGAAAAAAAGTTTACGTCCTGAAGTTTCTTTTCTTTTTTAACCAAGTTCAGTGTTTGCTTTAAACTACTTAATGGCTTTCTCTAAATTTCAAAAATTTCCTTCTTTATACTGATGCAAATAATCTTTTTTCCTAAAGTTGAGTGACAAATCTTTAGCTGAAACATACAACTGAAATCATAGTAACTGTATTAAATGAGAGACACAATTGGACTTTGAATATTTCTGACTGTGTCACTGTACTTGACTTGGTCTTGTATTGTCTGGGTTCTTGGGCATTACATTTGTTCATCTGCTTACAGTCAAAGGCATGACCAGAGCCAGGAGGACATTTTGGATTGTTAGGGATTTTGTTTACTTTGTTTGCTCTTCTGTTTGCTTTTTGCATTTTTTGACAGTACAATAATTTCTTCAGCAACAACTGATCACCATAGCTTCCATACATATCTTGTGTATTAGTAACCTATCTTGTATAACTGGCACTTTGGCTGTAGTGAAAAAAAGGAACATCTGAAAATAAGGGGTTAGAATAATTTATTTGTTTAATGTGATCTGTATTTGGAGGCAGATGGGGAAAATATGCTCACAGACAAAGTACAGTTTGATTGGGAGATAGTAAATAGACCAGTGAACAGCTGGAATTTCAGGTTCCCGAGTGGAGACATGTTTGAAGAAAGCTCTGTCTTCTTTGTTGATAGCCAGAACTTATTTTTCTTTTAGAATTTGTATCTGATTTTTTAGACTAATTTCCTGAATAGATAAGTATACTTTTTAAAAGCACTGGTCTTCCCTCAGAAGGAGACAGCCCAAAACATTTAGGAAAAATCTGCAGAAATAATGGGATTGTAATCAGAATAAAAACAGGAGCTGGTATGACAGTTTTGTCAGGATATACTTTTGAGCTATTTCTTTTCTATGTGAACAACCCACATTTCATAAATACAGAATACACTCAAAGACAGAGTTAAAAGTAATCAAAGTTTCTGTACTATTTTAATGAATAGTGACGGACATGTCACTTCCTAGTCATAAAAGATCTAACTTTTTTGCCTCTACAGTGATTAACAGAAAAAAAATCCAACAGGATAAAGTTGTCCAAGGTATCTTGTTTTTTTTTCACATCAATCATACAACAACTAGATATTATACTGTGTTTAGATTATTATATAGTCTCTTAATTGTGTGTTGGCAGCACGTTGAAAGTTTGTGCGTGTGTACTGGGGTTTGTTGCTTAGTGTTGTGCATGCAGGTTGATTTTTTTTTGTTTTATTGAGTCAGATTTGCAAGCAGAGTCTCTGAAAGGTTGTTTCTGGATGCACTGTATTTCGAACTTTACTGACAAGTGTATATCAAGAAACAGCTATTTAGGAGAGTTACTATTACACTTTACCTATATTTGAAAACAAACAGTTACCTTTCGTGAGCACAAATGCCAACATGAAGAGAAAAAAACCCTAAAATCCAACATCTGAAATGTCTCCTTTTTAGATGTTAAAAGAACGTGTTACCCACTAACAAACTTAAGTATTTCATACATACTGTAGCAACAGCACATATAAATATACTTCAAAGAAGTATATTCTCTTCAAAGAAGAGAATCCCATACATCTCTAAGATTTCTCATGTATTATTAATACTCAGGTCTGGGTATTATTTAATCATACTGTGAATCTGAAGTACTAAAAATGCTTTTGATTTTGATATTATGCAGGCTTGCACAGGCATTGTGCTGTTCAAAACAAGCTTTTCAGCTCCTTGACACAGTTCTGCTCAGGGTTTTGCTGCTAGTTTACAACCTATGGAAATTATAAATTTTTACCCATGAAAGCACCACTGGATTTATTTAGATAAAGATTGTGATACCTTTCATCTGAAATTTTATGTAAAAACTCTTTTGTATACAGTTATGCAATAGTTTAGAAATGAGTATGGAGAAGCAGATCTGTGTTTGGAATTTCCAGGATTAAGTTCTGAATGGACTTTTCTGCCTGTAATTATTTCTCTATGTTAATTTAATCATATTCCTATATCTGATGAAATCGTTCAGTAAAGCAACCTGTTAAGTTCACACAGCTCCAAGCATTTGCCAAACAGACACTCTAAGACTGACAAAATATGTGATAGCTAAACAAGAGTACCAGGAAACATAAATATACTCTGTACTCTGGTTATTTTTTTTCTATGAGATTTTTTTCTTGGTTCTGTCAAGAATCTTAGCTTTGCAAAGGTACTGAAGGTCTTTATGATAATGACCTCTTTATTAACTGGGGAAATAGAAGAAAAAGAAAAAGATGTTGTAGCACCTGATATTTTTAATTCCATCTTAGACCTAATGCCACAATACATTTATCCTAATTTGAATAACACATATGGAAAGCACTAAGGATGTTGTTACTCACCAGAAAATATCTACATAACACAAGAGGTGTGGACTAGCTATCAATGAAGGAGTTTAAATGATGAGGACTATATTATCAATTTTCAATTAATAAGCTGTTCCCCCATTTTTAATGATAAAAGTATTTAGGGCTCTAATCTTTGTGGTGCCACTTTTTGTATTTGTTTTAACATTTAAAAGAAACACACGAACAGTATAGTAGAAAGTAATTTCAAGTGTATAACTTAATTCAGTGATGGTTTTCCCTCTTAGTGAAAACGTGGCTTTCTACCACTGATTTTTTTCTTTTTTTTATGCTGCACTGTTGAGATGAAGACCTACAAGACACATGGTTGCTAGGAGCAACTCATTGCAGTAATGTTTATAGCAGAAATTTTGAGGAGAAAAGACAACACAGAAAGCATCATGTCTTGCTGAATATACCACCTAAGGAGTCTTTCTGCTGTTCCTTTTGCAACTGGACGTGCTTGTCTCTTACTGGCCTTTTTAGCCACCAGCGTGCTTATAGCAAACGTGGGTAGGGCCCTTCCCAAATCTTCATTCACGAAGCCTAGCCATGGATGGATAGCAGAAACAACAAAATTAATCCCTATTTGAGAGTAATGCCTTTAAATGTCAAGGGCACTTTGGTATGGTTGCGGAGTCTTAAGTATATAATAGTATCATAAAATCATGCGGACTTTTCCCGCTGAGCTTTTTATTTTTCATTCGGTATTCTACTGGGTCTGGCTGAGATAGAGCTAATTTTCTTTGTAGAGCCTTGTGGTGCTGTGGTTTGTATTTGTGACTGAAACAGTGTTCATAACACAATGAAGTTATTGCTGAACTAGGCACGTACACTGTCGAGACTTCCTTTTTCCATTCTCTGCACCCACCATGAGCAGGCTGGAAGGACACTGGAGGCTGGGAGGGGACACAACTGGGACAGCTGACTTGAACTAACCCAAGGGATTCTCCCTACCATATGATGTCATTAAATGTATATTAAACTTGTAGGTAAGACAGAGAATGTATGTTTTATTCAGTAAGGCGCTTTTTTTTTTCACAATATATTTTTTATTGAGTCTGTTGTATTTTCTTGTAAAACTGTAAAATTTTACAATGTTAGCATTTGTTCTGCCCCAGAAAAATCTTTTCTCTGTTGTGTAAGATGAGGTAGAGGAATTAATACCTTAGTGTTTAATTATAACAATGTACTGGATCTGCCTAGCATAGAATTAATTTTCTTCATAACATGCTAGTTTGTTTGTTTGTTTTGCACTGACTTATTCTTCCTTTCCTTTTCCCCAGACTACTGGGTATGGATGCAGACATGACCTAGCAGTTTTGAGATACTTAGCTACCACTGGGATTTAGCCACAACAAACAGTGATTCTTAAAAATTGAAATATTATATGGAAGAGCCTTTACTTAAACAGAAAGCTGAAAGTTATGGAAAGGAATGACTGAGTGTTCACATACAATTTTGTGAAAAAACCCATACAACAAACAATCAGTCAGAGAGAAATATAAAAAATAATGTCTTTAATTCTACATCTGATTAGAATCACACTGGCATGAGTAATTGACCCATTTTAATAACTTCATAGATTAATATTTTTACGGGAGCATAAAAAGCAGTTTAAAACAGAGAAAGAAACAGACAGTCCAGGTGAAATACTTCATCTGTTCCCCACTGTAGAAAGGATGATTAGAAATGTTCTTTTCAAATTCTGAAAACTGACCAGTAAGCTTGGGTTTACAAAGTTTACATAATTTTTTTTCCCTTCTTGCTTACAAGTTGAGAATTCTAGATTTATAAATATCTTGAAACATTCCAAAAATGTAGAGTTGGTGCTCTAAATCATACTGTTCTGCATTACTCATCTATGTCACCCCACTTTCTTCCTCTAGCACTATAATTATTGCTGTACATATTAGAAATTCATGGAAGGAACTAAAACACCTTTAGATTTACAAGATAACTGGTTGCTACCAGGAGATGCACTACCAGGTGGCAGAATGATAAACAGGCAATGTTTTTAGGAAAACTGTTGGGGCTTGGGGTTTTTTTTAGTTAATTTTTTTTAGGAAACACCATTTAGGTTGATGTTTTTAGAAAAGCTCACTGACTTGATCTTTAACAATGTCAAGTTGTCATTGCTGATAATGTGGATGAAAAGGAAAACTTGTTTGAGTGTGAAGTTTAGTCAGATATTAAAAGTACCTCAGCATAGGCTGATAGAGATGATTTGCAGGCTTGTGATAGGCCAAGCTGGTTGTTGATAGACACAGATTACAAATGTTAAATGGATTTTATAATCCAATATATGCAAATCTATTCAGGTCAGACAGCTACTTTTTACTCAGATTTTTGTGAAACAAATACTTGGGCTACAGATTCAAGATTGTTAAAAAGCAGCTGTTTCAAATCCTTCTTAGCTAAGACAGCATGTTGACTGAAAAAGTAAATGGAAGTGTAGGAGTGAAAGATTCTGGATCAAAGTCCCTCAAAGATCTGAAGAAACACAGAAATTACTAGGAATATCAGTATTGTTTTTCAGTGTTGCTTCTTCAGGACTTCCTTGCCCTTTTGTAACCTAGAATTAGGAGTTTCTTCTGGGAGAAAAACAGCAGTGTAAGGTTCAGAGACTTACCAGAAATGGATGTGTTCTGTGACCAAGTGAAAAGCTAGATTTTTCCCAAATGGAGAGCAATTTCACAATTGAGTTTGGCAGTACTTTTCTGCATCATTTTTACCTTTTCATTTTGGTAAGTTTTTGTTATATTTTCTACTCCGTATTCCCATAGGCTGTGGCCTAACTTTGGTTTCGAGGCTTAGTTCTTGCTTAGTATGTTGCTTCTTGGCCCCATAGATACAAAATAACTTTCATGATTTTTTGGTTCCTTTTTTTTTTTCTTGCTATGTTGAGTGCAATTCTAATTTCAGCTACTGCAGTTTATGTGTTTAGGCATATTAGTTATGTGGGGGTTTAAAATTGGCTGTTATTATCTTCCTCTTCTTTTGCTTGTGCAATATGTTTGGCTTTTCTGCTTTGAAGGAGTGGTTTCCACTGGTTACCTCTCAAAGCTGGTTACGTTTGTGCCCAAGTCCATTGGGTGACAAACAGACTGAAGAGAAACAGAATGCAGAAAGCATTACAATTCCAGAATAATTCCTTTCAAAACCAGCTTGATAAAAGAAAAATATATTTTTGAAAATGTTTTTAAAACCCACCCAAACCCAATGCACTCACCATCTTTATTACTGCTAGATCAATAACTTGCATTAAATCAAATGTTCTCTATTCTTAGGCTTAATTATGAAAGCTGTGCACTTGGGATTTTGCAAGTGTTGCCCAGCCTTATATGTGTAGAAGAGGACAAAGGGGACGACTTTTTTTCATTTCAAATTTTGTAGATTATGTTAAGTGTTTTTCCAGATTTTCCACTACTTGATCTCCTGGCACGTACTTAGACTTCCCTTTGTGACAAGACAACAATACAAGTATTCAGATATGTACCTTTTACCTGCCAAAACACAGCATTGCTGTTGTAGAGCTTCGAGCAAACAGCAGATTTTTTTTTGCTGACTCATTTACACCATTAAAATCTCAAAAAGCATCTTGCTTTGAACTAAGAATGTGTGTTATATATCCTCAAAACTGTGTCCCAAATAATCTGACTGATGAATCACTGTTATCAGGGGAGAAAACAAAGGTGAGGTTATTTCAATAGATCTGAGAAAAAGTATCCATGTATGAATGCAAGCAAAAGCACAAAAGTTGAAAATTGCTACAAGATATCAGACTGAATTTGATAAAATATTGCTTTCTCCCTGGGACACAGTCACAATGACTTAAAAAAACAGTACTTATCTTGCCTTAGAGTTTGAGTTCATTGAACAGAAAAGGAACACATACAATTATTTTCTTTTAATAAATGATTACTTGGTCTTTGGAACATCTGTTTACATCCTCCCTCTTCCTTACTTTCTCTGTTCAACCACAGTTATAGTTTTTGTCATTCTAATTGTGTTGCAGTGGTTTTCTATAACCTACTGACTCATCCACATGCTTTGTTTTGAAATAAAGCTACTAATATTGCATACTTGTGAGAACCAAGGGCTTTACTTGCAAACTGGAACATGCATGACTAAAGATCATAAAGAACAAATGTAAGTGGCTAAGAGAAAGTAAGATAAACATGCAAAGAAGAGAAATTTTAACTCTTCTCTAAAAATATAAAAATAAAAGTAGTCTTATTCTGTAAATAGTAAGAAATTTGGTTTAGAAGTCTTATATCATTGACAAAAATCAGATGAAAAAGTGATATAGCAAAGAAGTGAAACGTGAAATATTAGAATATTGGAAAAACAGGCCATCTTGGAGTATTTGCATGTTTCCAAAGCCTACAGTCTTAACCGTTCTGGCAGTGTGCTAATGGGGTATTTGAGCTCCTAAGTGGTACCTGTGTTGACTAGGAAAATGAGAGATTACATCCTTTGGGCCTATTTATTAGTAAATATTAGATATTAGGAAAAAATTTTCACTGAAGTGATGGCCAGGCATTGAAACAAGCTGTCCAGGGAAGTAGTGGAGTCACCATCCCTAAAAGTGTTCAAAAAAATGTGTGGATTTTGGACCTGGAGGTATGTTTCACTAACACTGACGTGCTAGGTAATAGTTGGACTCAATGAACTTAGAGGTCTTTTCCAACCCTAGTGATTCTGTGATTCAAATCATTGGTTGCAACAATTTAAAGGTATATCCACTACAATCTCCATCCGTGATCCCTTCGGACCAGATCGTCAGGTTTAACATGGCAATGGCTACTAACAAGAGATTCCTGTTATAGCAAACCCCATAATGTGCAACTCCAAACACAGGTTACAAAAATTTAAAGGTGTTTCCATTAAATCGTCCCTGGTCTCTTTCCACCAGATTACCAGGTTTAACATTGTAATGAACTCTTTTCCTTTCCCCTGTTCTGGCTCGGAGTTATTCAGAGACTACAGTCCCTTAGGGGTGTTGTTGCTCCAAGGAGAACCTTATGTATGAGCTACAGTCTCTTCAGGCATAAACTTATCACATCCACTCTGAGGTGCACTGTTCCAGCATGGTCTTCTCCACAGGCCCTAATCCCTAAGAGATATACCTGCTCCAGCATAGCCTTAACTACAGCCATAGTCCCTTCAGAAAAACCTGCTTCAACATGATCTTACCTCTGTTTGCAGTCCCTCCAGGGTTGTGCCTGCTCTTTTGTGGGCTTCTCCATAGCCACACACTTTGAAGTGCTCCAGCATAACCTCATGCACAACCACTGACTTTTCAAGGTGTACTTGATGCAGCAGAGACACTCAGAGATGTTTTGAGGTGTACCTTCCTCAGGATGGACTTACTCTTGGGTCAGAATCGTTTCAAAGCTATACCTGCTGCCACACAGACACAACCATGGCCACAGGTGCTTTGAGATGTATCTACTCTCATATGGACTTATCCACAGCCACAGATGCTGTGGAATGTCCTGCTCAGCCATTAACTCACCTGTAGGTCACAGTCCCTTTGATTCAAGTTCACACTGAAGTTCCAGCCTGTCCAGTACAGCAGCACAAACACAGCAGCAGTCCCCTGGCCACCTGCCAGCCCAGGAGCATTGCAGGCTGTTATCAAAACAACCCCAGGCACAGCAGAATGAAGTGATCATCATCACAGCGCTGCAGCAAGTGGTGAAAGCACTAGACTCCAACTTACAGCCAGGCAAGAGACCCCCATGGCAAGCACAGGAGCCTCCTCATTTACTCTTGAACTGCAGTGACAGCTATAAATTCGGTCTAGCACATCCCAACCTAACCTGTCATTATCTTGAACCTTGTGAGCCCCATGTTGGGTGGCAAAAAGGACTGTTTCCAGCACAAATCTAAAACATAGCTGCGTACTGGCTACTAGACATGAGTTTGGTTTTAGACATTCAAGTGGGACTTTGAAATCTTAATGAGCAAAACAAGAACGAACCAGTTAATGTTTGCCTATGCTGTTTTGGTAATCTCTTTATACTTTGTTATTCCTTCTTTGACATCCAGAGACAGTAATTTCTCTTTCTCACTCTTTTATCTCTATGGATTTTAATCTCTCTGGTAGGTACTGCCTTTTATGCAAATTCTTTCACATAAACTTTCTTGAATACAGCTATGACACAAATAGTCTGTGTTCCTATGAATATATTTTATCTGAATGAGTTCCTAAATACCTCCTATGACATATAGAGGGTGCACAGAGGGGAGATCATTAATCATCGTTCACCTTGTCTATTAAGCAGAATATGCCTGAGAAAGGGATACAGGGCACCCAACCATTGGCAATGTAACCTTCCACCACTTGCACAAAACTGATAACAAAGATAAAATCAATAACATTTAACATCCCAGTCATTTTAAGCCTTGAATTTGCAGTTTTTATCAGGATGATGATGTTTTGCTTCTCTGGTACAGGGCATAAGAAACCACGGATATACAGCAGCCACAGAGAACTTTTGGAATAACATTGTTATCAAGTTTTCCTTCCTTTTCTAAGTGCCTGATTCCATCCTGCCATCTCAAACTTTTATTTCTGTTTGTACCTTTTATCTGAAAAGATCTTCAGTCTATTTAAATATTGCTTTCTTATAGATCTGGTACATCATGACTTAAAGTTTGTGAAGTCATTTTTACTAACAGAAAATCGTTACAGCGTGCAAGACAACTTATAAAGCAGACCGACAGAAAGATATTTTGCTATCTCTTGCTGTCTTTTCAGATATTTATTGCTCAGCTACAAAACTGTAGCAATTTTACATCAGCCTTCAGAGCCTGGCTGATGAAGTCAGATCATTTCAGTTTCATTTGCTTCCTCTGATGAAGGCACTGGACTTCAGTGCTCTCTCTGTCTCAGTGTGCTATAGCACTGAATCAGCATCCTATGTTTTTAACACTAACTTCTCAAGGAACAGAGCTTTAAACAGATATAAAAAGATGAACAGACAAAAACCCCACTGACTTTATTCTGTTTATGCTAAGCAGTGTTGTCTGTCTTTGGAGATCATGTGGTTTTGGTCTGGAAGCACAGTGCTAAGTTTTCAGTCTTCATATGTTAGACAGTATGTTACAAATGTCTCCTTAACTTCCAGCAGATAAAATATTTGGGAAATTCCCTCAGTATGGAAAATTATCCCAATATGGAAAACAAACCTTGCTTGTCTCTCTTCTTTTATACCTTCCAGCTCCTACTTGTATCTTTCAGATCCATATCTTCTGATGTATTTAACTGTCATGTTCAGTTGTGAACTATTCAGCAAACAGCACTTGCTGAAGACAAATTTCCTTCATGCAGGGAATGCTACTTGAACACAGATGAATATTTTCTTTTGAAAGAAAATGATTCTTAAACCATAAAGAAACCTGAATGGGTGTTTTTGGGTTGGGGATTTCTTTCCTCTTTCCTTTTTTTTTTTTTTAAGCAATTGGTACAGTTCCAACCTGTACTGGTGCCTGAGGTTGTTCCTTCCTGGGTGCAGGACCCCGCATTTTCCTGTGTTGAATTTCAGACTGTTCTCTGCCCAACTCTCCACCTGTCAAAGTCTTTCTGAAGGGCTGCACAGCCCTCTGGGGTTTTGGCCACTCCTCTTAGTTTTGTGTCATTAGTGAACTTGCTGAAGGAGGCATCTACCCCTTCATTCAATTAATTGATGAACAAGTAAAGCAATATCAGGGCCACTATTGAACCTTGGGGGACACCACCCGTGACAGGTCTCCAACCAGACTCTTGTGCCACTTCTGATTTGTGCCACTGATCCCAACCCTCAGTGACCAACTATTCCCCTATTTCTCAATCCACCTCACTCTTCACTCATCCAGGCTGCACTTTCTGACCTTGTCTATGAGGATATGATGGGAGACAGCATTGAAAGGCTTGCTGAAATCCAGGTAGATAAAATCGACTGCTCTCCTCTTATCTATTCAGTCAGCTGTCCCATTGTAGAAGACAATCAAGTTGGTTAAGCATGGTTTCCATGACTCACAGAAAGTGTTATTAACCATTGGAATAGGCTGCACAGGGAGGTGATGGAGTCAACACCGCTGGAGGTGTTCAAGAAACAGCTGGATGTGGCAGTTAGTGCTCTGATCTAGTTGACAAGGTGGTGATTGGTCAAATGATGTTAGAGATCTTTTCCAAGCTAAACGATTCTGTGATTTCCCTTTGGTGCATCAATGTTGACTAGTCCTGATAATCTTGTCTACCACATGGTTAGAGATGGCCTCCAGGATATGTCATTCCATCACCCTTCCAGGAATGGAGGTGAGACCGATGGTCTGTAGCTCCCTGTGCCCTCCTTCTTTCTCTTTTTAAAGACTGGAGTGACATTTACTTTATTTTCAGTCCTTGGGCATCTCTGCTGATAGCCATGACCTTTCAAAGATGATATTAAGATTGGCCTAGCAATGATGTCATGGGGTTGGAACAGACTCCTCAGGGACATGGTCACAGCACCAAGCCTGATAGAGTTTAAGAAGCATTTGTACAATGTTCTCAGGCACATGATGAGATTCTTGGGGTGGTCCTGTGCAGGGCCACAAGTTGGAATTCCGTGATCCTTTCAGTCCCTTCCAAGTTAGCATATTCTATGATTCTATGTCTGACAGTTCCTTCAGCTCTCCCACCAGGGCCTGTGTACTTGTGGATTTGAAGTTTGATTAAATGGTCTCTAACTCAATGTGCCTCATTAAGGGAAAGTCTTCCTTTCACCAGACCTTCTCCCTCGTCTCCTGGGTCAGCTAGAAGCTCCAGTTGCACTACTCCAGCCTCACCTAGTGCCTGGAAACATTCCTTTCCAAGTGCAAGATTTTGCACTTCCCTCTGTTGAACCTCAGAATGTTACTGCCAGTCCATTTCTCTAGCCTGTTGAGGTCCCTCTGAATGACAATACACACATCAACTCTACCAACTACTCCTCCCAATTTGTATCATCAGTGAACCTGCTGATGGTACATCCTGACCTGTCTTTCACACGCTTCATGAAGAGGTTAGGCAATATTGGCCTCAGTATCCCCCTCTGGTCTACTACCACTAATGACTAACCTCCAGCTGGACTTTGTGATATTGATCATTGTCCTCTGAGCCCAACAGTTCATCCAATTTCCAAACCACCTCCGTGTCCAGGTATATATCCCATACTTCATCAACTTCTGCCAAAGCTAAAGTAAAGAAAAGTACTAGGAGTAAAATTTCTTACAGCAATGGATCAACTTTAGGAGTCTTTCTTACTGAAATCTATTTTTTCAAGAGTTTAGAAACTGGAATAAGGATTAACATGTTAATAGCTATAAAACATGTAAATCAGTTTTTAGAAGCTTATTTTTTTCTGGCATTCTGAGGGTTCATGGTTCTTAGCTAGAGCTGTTCTATGTGTTGAACAATTGTTAAAGCCCTGTGTCTGAGCCTTGACATTTGCCACTTTTGCAGAATGCATGATGTATTTCCAGTGCAACCAGCAGACACTGAGTAAAGTGTAGTCCAGCAAACACTGCAATTTCCTAAGCCAGTTGTATTGCATTAATTTATATGATTAACTTCAAAGAGTTCTTACAATGCAGCTTGGAATATAAGCTTTACATTGAAAGGTATTTTATGGGAGTTCTATATATAATTTAACAGGGACCACATTGTCTAATGCACTTAAATCCTTTGTATGTTTTGAGGAATGCACTATTAATGTATTTGGATAGAAATGAAAATTCCCCTCATTACTGTGTGTCTCATAGGGACTATTATTATTTTTTCTCCCAAGAATAAAATGATAATTTTTCTGTGTGTAGTTATTTAGTCTATTGTACTAAAGGTGGACAAGTCTTTGTATTCTAAAATTTAGACGTACAATTATTTTTCTCTAAAGTATTTACTGGATTGAAACTGATTTGCCCATATTAATTTTCTCCTGCTGAAGCACTTATTTCTGAACAGAGCAATATGACCTTGTCAGTTGAAAAGAAGAGTGTTCAGCTTAGAATATTTTAGAGCTTGTTGGCTCTGAAATTAAATTACATATTTTACATGAGAGTATTGTTCTCACATACATTAGAGGGGGAAATTTGAGAACATCAGAGATGCTTTTTATTTAAACACTGAACTTAGAAATGCATTTCTGTCATTGTTATGGTGATCAGTAATGCTTCCACCTGGAGCTTTACTTCGAGTCTAAAGTTATGTGCAGAAATTTCTTAGGGTTATAGATTAAAAATAACAAAACCAAAACCAAGCCCACTTTCCCCCATAGGTTGTTAATAAAGAAAGAAAATACCAAAAAGTGTTAGCAGGAATGCTCAAGCGGGAAGGCAAGTTTAAAAGACAGAAAAAGCAACATGGATCTTTAATATATTGATAAATTTTAATTCAGATATATGGTACAGGGTCATTTGATTGTAATTTTTGTGTGCTTGAAATAGACAATACTAATTATTTTTTTAAAAACATTTTAAAAACTTCATTTCTATTATTCAATTCTTTCACTTAAAAACTGCATGCTTGTTCAGGTTAAGAAAAGAAAGAGGAGGGGCAGCTTACGTAACTTAGGTCTGACACAAATGTTTGGAATAGCTTTGTGGAGAAAGGAATAGCTTTGCTGGATTTCTTTCATGCTAAAACTAGATTTTAAGAAAATATTTATCAAAAGGTTCTCTGATAAAACAGTGTAGCAAATAACTTTTAACCTATTTTACACTTTTTTTGGTCTGTTTTATCAGCAAGTGTGACAAATTCCATCAATTCATGTTTATAAAACTGGATATAAATTATTTTATGTTGTAAGTTTAAATATCAATTTTCCTAGTCATATTCAAAATTGTTTGGCAAAAATTAGGGGTTTTGTTTTGTTGTATATACTGAAAATGTCAGTTTTCTGCCTGGCATTGACAGCCTTAAATCTGGGTAATAGAGCGATAGGAAGTAATTTACAAAAATATATTAAAAAAATATATCTTTGCTTCACTTAATTTTTTTTTCTAAAATCTTCACCCTCAGCATTTTTAAGGATGCCTATCACTTCAGGAAATAGATGGAAAAATTTCCACTAACATGGATATTAGATTGACCACTTATTTGAAAGACAGCAAGTATCCAGGGATGTCTGGAGTCATGATAATCTGGAATGTATATATCTGCTGCTAGTTTTGTTGCAGAAATAAATCAATACTCATTTAGTGCTTGCTCCAGATTCTACCAAGGTTAATATAACAATGATATTGTCCTCGTTTTTTTTTCGACTGGGACCCTGAAGCACCAAATTAATCACAGAACCACACACAATGACTATGAATCTATCTTAGATTGGAGTCTCTTTTTATTGGCTAAAAGCATCAAACCACTCTTTGGAGTGAAGCAGTAATTTCAGGATCTAAGTGGCCAAGCACAAAGAGCAGCTAAGTAATTGCTAACATTTCTTTTGAAGTAACTCACTAAAATGAATATTTTACCTTTTCAAAGTCAGTGCCTTCAGTCTCAAGAAAACATCCTCTTAAGTGATTGTTCCTCCGTTTACTGCTTTTCTTGATATTGTTTTCTAGAAGGTTTCTTGTAATTTTGTGGGGCTGAACCAAGGTCTATTGGGTCAGTAATTACCTCATACAGGGGGACTCAGTTCCATTTTCAGTGCAATTAGAGAATGACACCAAAAGTTCATATAGTTTCCTCTTAAAGCAAGAGCGATCAGGCCACGCACTTGATCAGTTTTAGCCTTACTTTGCCTCTGGCTCTGTGGAGCTGAGAGGATTAATGGACCATGAAAAGAAGGATGTGACACACCAGAAAATGACAAGATTTACACTATTCCTTGTGTTCTGCTTCTTGGCAAATGTCTGTCAGGATAAGTAAATATGTGCAGTTCCTGCTAGCCTGTAAAATATTCACTTGCTAGGGCTTAAAGCCTCTAAATCAGCATAGAATGTCTTAACTATCTTGAAGGTAAGAAAAGGTTTAAACAAGAGCAGCAGCTAGAACTGAGGGCTGTGGTGACCATGCTCTTCCAGGACTTCAGATTTCAGCCAGAAGTTCAGCATCATCTGTCCACCCAGCTCAAGACGATACATGAGCATTTAACTGATGAACACACACACAAGTAAAAAGGTGTATATAAAATGTCAAAAATTGAGTTCATGGGTAACTAGAACTACAATTCTATCTTTAACGTGAGTGCAGGTAGATTGACAGTACTGTGAAATGAAATTCCCTCCTTGCAGTTGAAGTATAAAAGGTGATGACACACGATTTCATTATGTTGTTTTGTCACAGCAATTTAAATAAACTCATGAAAGCTTGTTTGGAAGGAAATGTTCATTAGTATAGTATAGATTTGCAATGAATCTGTGTGATTAAGACTGATAATCTAGCTCTTATTAAACATAAAAAAACTAAAACTGCCTCTCCTATGGAAGTTATATTTCTACAAATGTCTCTCTAAAATCAGTTCCCTATTCTTGAAGACAAGTATCTATAATAAACAGAATTATTTTTCTCAGAAAGTCCCCTTATCATTTCCCCTAAACTCATATGCTACATGTGCATTTTATACAGGTTTGACTATTTGCATTTTCACATTTATTCTATCCTTTTTACTCTTTGCACGTTGCAGGCACACACTTTAAAGCACATTTTTCTTTATCTCCTTCTGATACTGTGCCGATTCATCTCAGAAACATCAACATTTCTTGGGAAAAATGTGAATAAGGGGAAAATCAAGAAAGCGTAAGGAATTCTGGTGTCAATATGGTACAACTTTACTCTGTACTATCTTTGTAGAAGTTCTTTTACTGTTCTTATCTTGGCAGCTGGACATATGATTTCATTGCAATGTGTATGTTAAGGGTGATAATAAAAATCCCTAGTGGACTAGGGAGGTATGTTCCATATCTCCTTGATTCAACAAAGAAAATAACTTGCATGAATAAATCCAAGTCTTAAGGCAGGGATGCCCTGGGTGAAGGGGAAGGCAAAGTATGAAGATTTCTGTTTACTATAATTCAAAGGTTGATTAATTTAATTTAAAATTAGGTACAATTTATTTTTAGTGTGTAAGGGTGTACGCTGTTATTCTTTGGGGATCTTGCTGTACAAAGAAAGTGTAACCAGTGACTGCATCAATCGGTGACCAACTCATTATCTGTCACACAACAGCTCTCCTCAGTGTTAGACAGGATAAGCCTGAATCCTGAAACAGGAATGCTGCCACAAATAGCCATTTTTGCAGAAGTAGGATGAAGCATAGAAAAAGTAAAGAAAGGTAAAACTTATTCCCATAGTGCTTCTAAAAGCTGTAAAAAATGCTTAGTATCAATGTCTATTTTGTTGATTCTCCAGAGAAGTCCTGTAGAGAGAGGCTCAATCCCAAGAATATGAATTTTTTATATCAAAGATGGAGGATTTTTTCTTTTAGGTAGATAGTGTAACAAAAGAAAAATGAAAGATTATTCAATCTCAAAGAAACCAACATGAAAGAAAAATGACATTTTGTTACTTTCCTTAAGGGCATTTTTACTATATTCACTCAACTGTATCAGTTGCATCAAGTCAAAACCTTCTGATGAAGTGACCACATTGGACTTAAAGATTCCCTCTGTTACATTTAGAGGCTGGAGACTCAGGTCAGATCCCTGGCTCCTTATGGTGCGTTTTCTGGAGGGATCCATGGAAGAGGGAGTAAGTAGAATTTTGCAGAAGAGCACTTTACAGTTCACAGGTCATAGATGTCTCCACTAGCACAGTGAAAGGATGTGCCACTTGGATTCATAAATACATGTCTCCTGTGCCTAGTTCTTAAGATCTACACTGGTTTTCCCATGTACAAATTCTCATTATGCCTTCAGTCGTGGAGCATTTTCTTCATAACTGGAGGAAAGAATTTAGGAATTTTCCTGAGAGCAATAATTAGTGTTGTTGTGTGGTAGTGCTATGAGTTTGGAGTGATGGAATCTTTCAGCCTAGGAAACTGACCCCAATCCTGATATGTTCCTCAAGGTACTGCTCTGTTCTTGTCACATAAATGAAAAATCTTTGTGTGAAGGTATTAGTTTTTTTTAGAGTAATAGCTTTTTGTTTTTCAAAGTTTGAAATGTAACAGCTTCCTCAAATATGAAGTCTGTTTGTATAGGCTAAGGCTTTGTTGTCTCTGTCAGTGTTATACAAATCTGTGACAACCCAAGGGTGTGTCAATGTAGTGATTGTGCTTCTTGATTTAGTCAGGATCAAAGTATTCGGTATACTCAGTTGATCCTTAAACTTTGTCCTGGACAAATATAAAGTGTGGAACATAGGGATGGATAAAACACAGGTCCGTACTATTTGCATGCTTAGAAGTCTAAAAATTGCAAACAAAATGGTGCAAACTATTGTTCAAAATGGCTCATCATCTAAAGCAATAAGGATGCTAAGTGTAATGCTTAATGTTTATGTTAATCACTGTGGGGGAAATAAACCCTTAGACAATGGAAAGACAGTTGAAATATACATGAAAGGTGCACAAACCTTGCATAAGGCAGTCAATGTGCAATGATATGTCAAACTGTTTCCTTATACACCCTTAAATTTCTTAATATTCTGAAATTCTGTGACAGAAATGTTAAGGATGCTGAGAAAACCAGATACTCTAGTGGTGAGTAGAAATGGAACAGGTGAAATATTTGGGTTACAATTAAAAAAAATAAGTCTATGTCACAATAATGTGTTCCCCGTACTTCAGCTGATGATACCAGTATTTATGAAGACCTTTCCATTGGTTGTCCAAATATTTTATTCTCAATCAAAACTGGTTTGCATGCTGAAGGAATGAAAGTCTTTTAAGAGCACAAATATTAAGGTAGACCTCCAGTTCTGGTTTGAGTGAGATATAAGCATTGAAACGATACACCTGGTGCCAACAATAAATTGATGACGATGTGCAAACCCAACTCTCTTAACTCTCACAGTTTTATATTTTACTTTTGTAGGATCTCAGCTGGACTCTGTATCACATGAACTACTATCAGGTTTGTTATAATTGTTCTTTTACTTCCTTACCCCCAGGCTTTTCAATGACTATTTAGGCCTAGACTGTTTAGATAGTGAATATGCACTCCTCTCAATCAGACAGGTATGAATGAATGTTTGTCCTTTTTGCATAGTGGCATTCAGGAAAAGATTATGGGTGCTGACATTTCGGGGTTTGTTCAGCCTGGAAAAAAGAAGGCTTTAGGGTGACCTAACTTTGACCTTCCAGTACCTGAAGGGAGCCTGCAAGAAAGATGGAGATATTATTTACAAGACCATGTAGTGACAGGACAAGGGGGAATGTCTTCAAACTGAAAGAGAGTAGGTTTAGATGTTAGGATATCTGATATTACTGTGAGGGTTGGGAGGCATTGTAACAGGTTTGCCCAGAGAAGTCATGAAAGCCCCATCCCTGGAATTGTCAAAGCCAGGTTGGATGGAGCTCTGAGCAACCTGCTCTAGTGCAAGGTGTCCCTGCCCATGGCAAGGGTGTTGGAACTAGATGATCTTTAAGATCCTTTCCAACCCAGACAATTCAATGATTCTATGATATGAGTAGAATGACCTATTTTCAGGGTGGTCGCTTTCATTTGCTGTTCAAATATCAAAAAAGTTTAACAATAGGAATGTTCATATCCTTTTGGAAAATGGAGCTTGAAAATAGTTGGCATGAACTTGTAAAAATATGCAAATATTGCATAATTTAAGATGAACACGCAATTTGTAAATGACATTGATAGGCATTGCAATTAAAATTCACAATATATGTTATGATATCATTGATTCTCCACAAAACCTCCTGTGATTCATTTGCATGCTAGTTATCTTGTTAACAAGCTTCTGCTTTACAGGTGTATGTTGAAATACAAGTGGTTATCTTTTAGTATTTCAATTTATTTAAAATGTTTTAAGGTACCTCTATAATGTTAATTTTTATTAAATGGGTGGATTTTTCTCTTCACATTCCATCACATTTCCCTTGTAATTTCGAAATCAGACTGATGGTGAGGTTAACAGAAATCTGTTCAGTAGTTTTGGTTTTTGTTTTTTGTGTTTTGTTGTTTTTTTTTTTTGTTTAGGTTTTTTTTAACAGTTTGTAGCTTTTTTACAGTTCAGTATAATTTTAATATAGATGTATCTCATAGTTGCATTTGAAGCAAGTACATTTTCCATTCCTAAATATGCTGACATTGAGATAAAGTTACTCTGCTCATTACAGCAACAGGAGTACAAGACACATTTGAAAGAAATATTCTGAAAGGGAAATAACATATACTCTGTGTAAGTCATTAGGCTGACAATGATATCAGAGTAGAGAAAGAAACTATTAAAGAGAAAATTTTACACTGGAGAAAAAAAATCACTTTTCTGAAAGTTTAATAAAGACCAGATACTATGACAGCAGACCTTCACACGACAAAGGGTCAAGAAGCAGAAAAGTTGAATTGTCCGAACGGCAACAAGAAAATAAATGAGGCACTAACATCAAATTCTTAGGTTCCTGCCTGTGAATTTTTGACATCTAGCTGATTTTCTAAATTTCTGTGAAGTCAGACTTTTCTTCTAGTTTTGTAAGTTATGGTAGCATATCTGACACATTTATCCCCCATTTTCTCCAACTGGTTACTGTCCAAAATGACAATACACATGTGAAATACTTTGGATTTCTGATCTCATCAGATTTCTCTGTGCTACAGTTTGCATAAGCTACCATTTCTGTTTAGCATGCACCTTAAAGGACACTTGTTAATAAGCACATAGGCAGCACCTTCCCTGCAGTATCCTGAATAGCACTGAACAATTTTGGTCTTGGTTATACTTTTGTGGTAGTTATTATTCTGCGTGTGTATGATGTCATATCACTTCGAATTGTCAAAGTTTTTGGAAGTAGTCAATTGATTTTCAGTTATCTGGCTGAAAGGTTTACTAATTGAAAAAAAAAAAAAAAAGAAGAAGATTTTTCCATTTCTTCATCTCCTTGTGGTGGTCTGATAAATGGCATTTCCAGCAGTGCTCTTTTGGTTGCCATAAAAGCCTGGTTTGATTTATGATAAATGTTAATTGCTTTCATATAGCTTCAAGCCTGTCCAAGTAAGTGTTCAAGGACAATAAATGCCACGCTTATTCAAGCACACTGTGTTCAGAATATTATCTATTAAAACCACTGTGGATTAAATGAGGCAGATAATATGTGATGAAATGTTTATTTTCTTCTTTTGGCTCACAAGACAAGTATGCATTACTACATTGCTAGATGTCTTGCCTGAAGGAAGAGAGTTCCTTTGCAACTGTGTGGCTGTAATGCACTGCTTTGTTTCTTTACACTGCATTTACATCATTATTTTCCTGGTGAAGCAGGAAAAACACACACTTAGCTGGAGAAGAAATAAATTTTCTTGGGGCAAAATATTATTGGAACCTGAGGTGAAGCAAACTGGGAAAGCAATACATTCAAATGAAGAATGCCCTTCTAAAATCAATAGCAGTGCCCCTATAACAGGGATATCATATTGTCAGTGTATTTTCTTACCCAGAACAGAGGAATGAGAAACTTTACTGTATTTGAGTAAGAACATCCAAAATCCTCTTAGAATTATGAAAACTCCTACTATGTTCCTTTCATGTCTATTTTTAAAATTTTTTTTTTAAACATTTTGCCTTAAGGGACTTGGACTCAGGTAAATCCATCACAGGAAAGTATCAGCAGTGTCACCTATATGGCAGTGTTACATGATGAAAGATTACAGGTTGTGATCATTGCAGCTTCCTCACAGTGTCACTACTAACCTCCCTCAACCTCAGGCAAACTCTGAGACACAATTTAACCTCACAGCTCCCTATAAGGTTTATTTAGAATATGTTAATTATCTTTTTTCTAAGGAAGACACAGGATTTCTGTCTGCATCTGTAGCTACGTCTCTTTCTCTCTGTCTGTTTGTCTGCCTCTCTCTCTTTCCCCTTTCATCTAATCTCATCACCATTTCTCTCTCTTTCTCTCATCTCTCTCATCTCTCTCTCTCTCTCTCTCTCTCTCTCTCTCTCTCTCTCTCTCTCTCTCTCTCTCTCTCATCTCTATCATTATCTCTCCATCTGTCTATATCATCTCTATCTCTACCTGTACCTCTGTCTTTATCATCTATATCTAATCTATGTCATATTTGCCTCTATGTTTACTTCCATCATCCCTATCTCTATCCTATCTCTACCTCTATCTAACCTATATATGCACATACATATATGTATATATATACACACACGTATCGATAGCACCTATATTTATATCTATACATCTCTGTATATAGTATTTTCTTTTTCATTCTTTAAATATGTTCATACATTAAGTAAGATGGCATTAGTGAAATGCAGAGAGATTGGCAGTCAGGGCAAGAAGAGACAAGCCAGTTTGGCAAGTATTTGTATGAGAGATTATAACACAGAAACTATAATTTATTTCTGGGCAGGAGATCAAGATTGGCCCTATTTTTAATATCTCTGTTATTTCCTCAGAACAGGCATGTAAAAATGAAATCATGGGATTTCTAATGCTGAATATCATGTAGTTTGTGTTTCACCATGGCTGGTACCAAATAAGGAATGCTGAAAACTGAGAAATACTGCAAACTGAGGTCTACATTTAAAATTATTTAAAATAAACAAAAGCAACAAAATGCACAGGTAGGATAAATGTAAATAAATTGGATTGCTATATATGTATATACAGGTGTCCTGGCATTGAAAGGCAACTTGAGTTTTGCACGAAGAATAAATGCATCCCTTTTTTTGTGTGTGTGTTTATGTTTTAATGCATTTCCCATTATCCTTTTCTACCTGCTGATAACTCCCTCCAAGAACCCTCCAAACCAGCCCTTAAAGACTGTGATATGTTTCACAATGTATTGTCATGAAAAAATTAGTTAGAAGGCTTTTTTCTTAACTACTTAAAAAGCTTGTTTTGTTTTAGGTTTTAGGGGGGGTTGTTTGTTTGTTTGTTTTGTTTTGTTTTGTTTTTTAATTCAGAGAGGAATTAACTGCCACATTGAACTACCTATGGTTTGAAATTTAGCTTATGTATGCTTATGTGTGTGTTCACATTTTTTAAAACATAGTTATGACACCTTTGATCACTGTATCCAGCTTTTCTCCATGTTCCCTTCACCTTCATAGACTGATGTGTTTGTACTTAGTTCCTATATTAAGCTAATTAGTGATACAAACCTGTCCATGATCTTTGGTGCGTGTTTTTCGTTCCCTATGCAAATGTGTTCACAAATTTTGACAAAGCAGAAAGTGTTTTGCCATAAGCATGTTTTCCCCTAATGAGAATTTAACACTGCAGTCTGCACAGAGGTTCAAAATATTATGGAAGAAGCTATAATGATAGATCTCTGTATGCCATAGTCATTGCAGAACTTCTTGAGCACCTTGTCTGTGTGTAGCAGCAGTTACTTCAAAATCAAATAGAAATCTACCACATACTTTCTTTTCCCAAAGGTCAGACAAAATGTCATTTGACTCAATCTTTCACAGGAAAGTAATGCTATATTTTTTTAAACAGACACATAGCAGCTTTTGTCTTCTACTTAACCAGTGTGCTTACTAATACCATAATTCTTTCCTTCTCTATAAAAACACACATTTTCTTATGAGATTTAGGAATTTATCTGTTTTTCACTTCCCCCCCCCAGTGAAAATGTACTTTGTAAAAGTTATTATTTTCTGATAAAGAGGATATACCATATAGCTTTGTGAGGTCCACTGACCTTGAAATAGGTGTTAATGACAGAGGAGAACTCCTGGAAGGTTTTGACTGATGTGTTTTGTCAATTTTCCTGTAAGATTTGCTGTGTAAGATTTTCCTGTGTTGACATCCTGATGTTCAAGGTTTGGTGAATCAAAATTTCTTTATGAAGTCAATTCAATTGTTGGGTGTATTCACTGGATTTAGGGATCATACTGTTGGTTTTGAGCTATTCCTCCCATGCCGTATTGTACAACAAATGTATATCCTTATAAATAAAGGTTTTCTTTATGTCTTTGAAAAACACAGGGTGTTATTGCTAAAGCATGCTAGTTACTGGGTATGACCACAAGTCTTTTCACAGTTTTTTTGGTGCACTTTTGTAATATGTGCATAATAAGATGTGATTGATTCTTGCTTTTGGAATTTTGTCTTTTAATCTGATTATATGAAAAGCTTATTTATCTATGGTCAGCTTTAATCATGCTGTGGCAGATGTGTTTGAAAACAATCTCACATTTGGTGTTTGAATGTGTCCTGGTGGGTAGACTTCAAGAAAAAATAAATTCTTCCATTTTTAATACTAGCTCAAAAGTTAATTCATCAAATGAAAGCATTAAATCTGTTTTCATGAACTTGTTCTTTAGGTTTTTGATTCGCCTTATTGGACCATTTTCCTAATAACAGGAGAAACTTGAGGTACATGTTTTAAAATACTTCTTTTTAAAGTCTTTGAGACCTTAATAATATGTTTGTTTGGGTTTTTTTTTCTTAAAAGGACATGAGAATAGGACCAAAGTATGTTTTTAATTTTTAATGGAAAAATAAGAGGGAGAGATGTGCTTTGCCCCCATTGAGAGCTTCAGCATTAATGAATCGATCTGGATTTGAGTTTTTAGCTCAACTCAGGCAGCACAAATGGTCCTGTGTCCCAGACACTAGAACACAGACTCTTCTAGTCTCCTTAACAACCAAAAGTCCTTTTCATACTGAGATTAATGGAACTGATGTGAAGTCTTGGCAAAAAAGACCTGATGTGATGAGGAGAAAAAATAGCTCTTGTGGAAAATTCCCAGTAGGTGTAGCAGTACTGCTTCTTAGACCAAATTGTTTTGATTACTTCATGCACTTGGGTTTAAGAGACTGATTGTAAGGCTTTTAAGTGTTAATGGCTAAAAGAAGAATAGCCTAGAATTTAGGGAACTCTTGAAAGAATTTGCAGATATGGATGGAAGCATTTGAAAACCAATGCTTGTCACGGGTTTTGAACTGAATTTTAGACAAATAAGCTAGTTTCTCTCTGAGTCTTAAAGCAGCATCATATTATCCTTCTCTTAATTTATAAACTGTGTGATTAAATTGATATATGTTTGAGAATTGCTTCAGCATTATGTGAAGTGAAAAATTTGTAGTCCAAAGTGTTACTAAACAGAACAAAGAAAGAGGAGAAATTTCTCATCTACCATGAGCTCTGAAGTATATAGGCTCCTTGCAAAGGAGTATCTCCCTCAATGTCCAAAAAGCCAAATTTACCTGTACTAATTTATTTTCCTTCGTGTCTGTGTATGTAGTTCCCAGACTAATGTAATGACCAGAAAACAGAAAAAGGACAATCTCACGAATGCGTGCACTGAAACAAGTCAGTTTTTTGTTTCTAAAAACCCATCTATTCAGTGGAAGCTGAATAGATGGTCTTGAGCTCCTGAGCATGTGGGCTGAGCTAATCCAGTAATCTTGGTTCACTAGTGAGTAGTTTAAGAGCATGGCTTTAAGAAGTGAAGTAGCTATGCTTACCCATGCATAAACAATAATCTGAAGGAGAACGAGTGATGTCAGGGACTGAACAGCTTTGGAGAATGAAGATTATGGGGAATTGACTTTTTGCAATAGCACTGTTAATGTCATTCTTAGTCTTTGATATCAAATATTTGGGAATTAGTGGTTTTTTTATTCCATTACTCCGAAATTTTCTCATTCCCAATTGATTTGTACATTAGTATGACTCTAGAAAGGTCAACAATTCTAAACATAATCAGGAAGGGGTTTTGTGTGTGTTAAGTACGTACTAGACAGGGTAAATCCACTTATGCTCACAGTTACTCCTCTTGGAATGTACCTTATTTCCTATACACAAATACCTACATCCTATTTGTGGCTGGAGATCTTGGCATATACACTGAGGACCTCAAGTGAGGTGATCCTGCCCCTCTACTCTGCACTAGTGAGGCTGCCTCTGGAGTGCTGTGTCCAGTTCTAGGCTCAGTACAAGAAAGACATGGAGCTTCTGGAGCCAGTCCAGTAGAAAGCTATGAAGATAATTAAGGCACTAGAGCATCTATTATGAAGAAAGGCTGAGGAGTTGACCTGTTTAGTGTGGAGAAGAGGCAAGTGAGAGGGGATCTTGTCAATGTATATAAGTATATGAAGGGAGAGTATCAATAGTATGGAGCCAGACTCTCTCAGTGGTGCCGAGCAATAGGATATGAGGTAACAAGCAGAATCTGATGTACAGGAAGTTCCATCTTAACATGGGGAAAAACTATTTTACTGTAAGGGTGATAGAACACTGGAACAGACTTCCCAGAGAGGCTATGGATTCTTCTTCCGTGAACATACTCAAAACCCACCTGGAGGCGATCCTGTGCAACCTATTCTAGGTAAACTTACTTTAGCAGGGAATAGGGCTACATGATCTCCAGCCATTCTGTGCTCAGTTATGACACGGAAAGCCTTTTCACCTATTCATATTTGTTAAACTCATCTTTTAGTATAGTAAGTTTCCTTACAAATTCCTGTTCCGTACTTTGTATAATACATTTAATTATGTCTTATTTCCAGACCAAACCTTTAGGCAAACACAGTCCTATCTTCAAGGCAATTCAGTTGCTTTGTGTCTGTATTTCAGTATAACCAATCCTTTTCCGTATGGAGGATACTTTATGTCATCAGAAAATTTAATTTGCATATGCCTCTTACCAAAAGGTTGCTACTGAAATTAGGCAAGGCTGGTTTCAAAGCAGGCCCTGAGAAGCTCTGCTAGTGACTCTGCTTCGCTCTTATGCCTTCATTTTCAGTATTAATTTTATGCTTTACCCTTTTGTACAGACCCCTTGCCATTCTGTGGTTCCTTAACTAATATCTTCTAATGTTTTCTTCATATGTTTCAGTGAAGATGTTGCAAATTCAGCTTTGGCTGGACTCAGGCATATGCAGATGCTGTATATATCTAAGACTTAATTAATGTAACTGAGTTTGTGATGACACTGATTAAGTAGATAGGATAACAGATATATCTTGACTACCTGTTGGAACAAAGAGGTACTTATAACTTAGTTTTTCAGAGAATAGCTCCAATCACACCTGTAAAGTTACTAGTTTGAGAATTCTTTTCTCAGTGGAGATAGTGCTCTCTCACACAGTAAGCCAGTAGATGTGGAAAAAGAAAAACTCAGCCTTACCAGCTGAGAAAGGGACACTTTTCAGAGTTTCACAAACAAAACAAATGGAAATGTAAATGGTGATAATTGGGAGCTAATTATTCCCCTTAGCACTTTCTGCACTCCGAGATGCATGCATGGAAAGAGACTGGAAACAAAAGATATGGTTACTTCATTTTGACCCTTAGTGAATGTGTAAATGAAAATGTCCCAAACAGAATATAAATCACAGTGTAGTGCTCTGTTCCTAGAGGAATATAGTTTAACCTTGGAGTTTTATATAACAAAAGTATAAGGTTGATTTTTGTGGTTTTGTGCATCAGTACATCTTGCTTCCTTTTCTTTTTTCTTTTATATTTCCTTTGTTTGTTTTTTTTTTGTACCTCTGTGTCAGGGAATACATTTTTAAATAATGTACTCATGTAGCATTTGTCCTTCTGGATGTTTATAAACCAAAAGAATCTACATAGTACATTAATCGATTCATGACATGTAAATAATCCCAGATATGACAGAGGCACTCAGTGTTATTCTGTAAGCATGTCTATTAAATGAAGGCCTGCCAAAACCGGGTTTTTCTAAGTAATTTCATTGCTAATCTGTGCAATATCACCTACGGTCGACTGAAGCTTTGATTTTTCATGGTGTGCTGGTTTTGGCTGGGGTAGAGATAATTCTCTTGACAGTGACTGGTATGGGGCTGTGTTGTGGATTTGTGTGGAACACGAGGTTGATAATATAGAGTTGTTTTTGTTATTGCTGAGCAGCGTTTGCACAGAGCCAAGGCCTTTTCTGGTTTTCTTACTGCCACACTGGCGAGGAAGTTAAGGGTGATAGTATGTATCAGTTGTTACTGCCACATGCCAGAGACTTTCTTATTAATACTGAGAAGCAAAAAGCACTGTAAAAACTCATAGGTGCACTCCTAAATTCTCTGATATGGTCACAGCTGGAAGACTTGATTGTCTGTGGCATCATTTAGTGTGTGTTCTGGAAAGTTAGCCATGTAAAGAAGGTAAAGGCAGCTGTATGGTGCCAAAGGCTGTGTGACATTTATATTGTGCAGTGCATATCCAAGATCTTTCTTTTTTTTGTTGTTCTTCTATTCTCTTGGTATTTTCACTGTTCCTTTTCTCTAAAAGATTTCAACAAGGTATTTTTTCCACTTCTTTGCTGATGTAAATATTTTTCCACTGTGCTGTTTTCAGATGCAAAGTTCTTTATCATGACAAAGTGTATTTTAAGATGTTAGACTCAGAGAGAAAGAAACAACAGAAGGTTAAAGACTGAAGTTTCAAAGGTGGTGGTAACCACAGCAGTCAAGGTGAGAAGTGATTTCATTT
Source organism: Manacus vitellinus (assembly GCF_001715985.3). Lineage (NCBI taxonomy): Eukaryota > Metazoa > Chordata > Aves > Passeriformes > Pipridae > Manacus > Manacus vitellinus. The sequence goes on along the minus strand of NW_021940917.1, from coordinate 12,547,717 downwards.
TTTGCAGAGTAATATAGTTGCATCTTAGAGGAACATGGAGTCACATGATATCAAGGACGTTCTATTATTCTTTGAAAAATTGTTTGAGCCACTTTGTCTCTCTGATATAACAAATCTATGCAGATACTCTGCATTTTGTTTAAGGGCAAACTTATCATGGAAACTGAATAACTACCTGTTTTTGTGTTGAAGAGAAGGGATGAGAAATGTGAAAAAAAAAAAAGAACAATGTGGCAAACAGAAATTATGGGATAAAATTGTTCATAGGGTTTGAATATTTAGCTAAATGTCAATACACTGAATATTTACCAAATAATTTTAGGCCATCCCCAGGGAGTGGAATGCACATTTTCAGCACAACTCATCCAACCCTCTGGATAATATCACATATTCTGTCACCATGTAGACACATAACAAAAAAAAAAAATCAACTTCAAGTTATATGTTTTATGTTATGAGATTTTTATTATTTTACATAACCATATGACTGTGATAACACATGTGATCTATTATCTCAAAATATTTTTTGATCGGTTGGTTGTTTTTCAGTGTGTTTTTAGTTCTGTTTGTTTGTTTGTTTGTTTTTTATATGTGTCCCTTAAATTCTGAGTTTATCAGAATTTATCAACAGGAACATATCCACAGAAATTCTACTCTCAGAATTGAGGAGCACATGGCTAATTTTAGCTTTGGTTGGCATCATTTTTTTTGACTACTTTGACTAGAGTGAACTTAGTTAAGTTAGAAAAGTATGATTCTTAGCTGTAGAAAAATGAATTAAATCAAACAAACTAAAAATGCCACATAAATAGAGGTAGTATTAAATGGCAAAATTGAATTTATCTGAGGTCATAGCAAAAAGCTTCACAAGTATTTGTTTGTAAGAGAAGACTATCTGCTATAGCCCTGACTAGAATACAAGAGTTTGGTTGAGTACTTTCCCAGCAGTTCTCAGTGATCTCATGTGGTTCGCAGCTGTTCAGAATAAGTTTCTGGACTGCCATGGTTGTGCGTGCAAAATGCACTTAGTATGGGTAAGTATCCCAATGCTGCTTTTGGTCTAATTTGTTCTCCTAAAAACTGTTGAACTGTGCAAAGACTGAGACATGGTGGTGGTGCATCCCCCCTCCGCACTGGCTGCAGTATGATCTGAGAAATGAGACCTTAAAACACTCATTTCATGACAAATATCCTACATCTATCTATGCAAGATCCTAAATATGTGATTGAATTTTTATGTAGATGCTCTGTAGAGAAAAGTAACTTCCAGTACAGAAGTGATTCAGTTTCCTTTTTATTTCACCTTTTTTTTCCTTCCCAAACTGGAGCGATTCAGAAAAGTCACGTTTCATCCAACAAAAGGTTTAACGACCTTCTCAGTTGAAGAAAGCAGCATGATTTTCCCAAGGAAATATTTATCTGTACTTTTTACTTAATTGGTACAGAGCAATAACTGATTGCAATTATGAGAAACTGATTAGGCTTGTACCCTAGCTCTTAGGTGACATTGTGCGTGTGGAATGGAAATGACAGAAAAGAAAAATTTAAAAAATGTCAAGATTTGAACTAAGGTTCCACTCTGCACAATTTTAAAGAGATTTTGAAATACAAAATTATATGATGCCTTTCAGGCATCCTCTTGCAGATCAGCCTTTCTTTCTAGGATCAGGCCATTAGTTTCAGCTGTGTTTGCATTTCTGTAGGGTTTACTTAAGACACTAAAAATACTTTTTTTTGTCCTTATATGTTAGTATCCTCCAAGCATAAACACAGTAATTTTTGATGCTTAGGAAATGAGGACCCCAGGGTTCTCTCTGTCCTGGGTCCTGTCCTATTTATTGTCCTTATTAGTGACCTGGGAAGGTGACAAAGTATATTCCATCAGTTTTTTAGTTGACACCAAGTTTGTTGGGGATGGTTCTTTTGGGAGAAGGGGCAACTTTGGGACACTTAACACATTGGTGTCTGCAGAGAGGCAGTTGAGGGGACAGGGGTGGACAGGAGGATGAGACTGCTGCTGGGACATGCAAGGTTCAAACTACACATATTGCAGTCAACATGCCACTCTGAGGTTAATTAAGTGGTGGAACAGGTTGTTCAGTGGTTTCAGACTTCCTACCTTTGGAGACTTTCATACCCCCGTGGGACAGAGCCCTGTGCCTCCACATCTGAGTTTGGTGTTTGCCCTGCTTGAACTAGAGGATCGCACTTGAGACACCCTGATGTGTCCTCGAACCTGCATGATCCAGTGATTCTGTGTACAAAACAGAGACTGAGAAATGTTTGTGCCTTCAAACAGCAGTTTTGAGATTACATTTATAGGCTGTATAAAAGGTAAGGATTACTCTGACAGTGAAGCAGAACTGAGTGCACCATTACTGTTTTGGGGCTTTGCTGTTTTTAGTATTCTTGTAGGCACCTGTGCTGAACAGATGGGCTTCCTTATATGTGATTTGTGAGTGACCTTTCAGTTTCATCAGCTTTACCATATATTTTCTATTGTATCTATTTTTTTCAGCAGTTGGTTCTTCTCCCAGCTGCATAGGTTTCAGTTCTGAAAGAAAGTCATTAATAGACAAAGACAGATGAGTTTTATCTTCCTGGTTCTGGTGCATAGCATTCTCTGGAACATACATTTTCAGTAAACATCCTTGTTTTCTTTGCCTTTTAACTATCACAAAAGATTGGAATTTTACTGTTTTAAGGTTAATTTTTATACTTTTTTTAAAAACAAAAATCAAATACTTTGTTAGATTTTAGTTCTTTATTGCAAAGGAAAAAATACAAATTCTGAAAAAAGTTTCTTTTTTTCTTTTTTTTTTTTTGTGTGTGTTTCTAACATATGAACAATCATATAAAGCAAGACAGAAGTTTCCCTACTTCACCATTCTGTTTCTGGTAGCACCCATCCTTAGGAAAAGTGCAAGTATAAGGCACATTTATGTCAGACTGTTTCAGTCATGTGATACATTTTGAGCCAAAAGCTGCACCTACATCTTTCTCTTTACCCGTACTTTGCGTTAAAACACTGCTGAGTTAAAACCTGGCTGGATGGCTGGGCCCAGAGAGTGATGGTGAGTGGTGTCCCATCCAATTGGGAACCAATAACTCGCAGAGTTTCCCAAGGCTCAGTATTGGGGCCTGTCCTGTTTAATATCTTCATTGATGATCTGGATGAGGGCATCAAGTGTGCCCTCAGGAACTTCGCAGAAGATATCTGGTTGGATGAGAGTTTTGATCTGGTGGAAGGTAGGAAGGCTCCGCAGAGGGATCTGGACAGGCTGGATCAGTGGGCCAAGGCCAACAATTTGAAGTTCAACAAGGCCAAGTGCCAGGTCATGCACTTGGGTCACAACAAGCCCATGCTGCACTGCAGGCTGGTGGAAGAGCGGCTGGGAAGTGGCTCAGCAGAAAAGGACATGGAGGTACTGGTCAACAGCCAGCTGAAACTGAGCCAGGAATGTATTCAAGTGGCCAAGAAGGCCAGTGGCACCCTGGTTTGTATCACCAAGAGTGTGTCCAGCAGGACCAGGGAAGAGATTGTCCCTCTGTACTTGGCACTGGTGAGGCCAAACCTCAAGTTCTTTGTCCACTTCTGGACCACTCATGACAAGAAAGACAGTGAGGTGCTGCAGCAGGTCCAGAGAAGAGCAACAAAGATGGTGAAGGGTCTAGAAATCACATCTCAAGAGAAGCGGCTGAGGGAGTTGGGGTTGTTTACCCTGGAAAAGGGGAGGCTGAGGAGGGAACCTTAGTACTCACTAAAACTACCCAAAAGAGGTTGTAGAGAGGTGGATTGTTGGCCTCTTCTCCCAGGCAACTAGTAACAGTACGAAAAGACTTAGCCTCAAGCTGCATCAGGGGAAATTCAGCCTGGACACTGGGAGGAATTTTTTCATGAAAAGGGTTGTTAAACATTGGAATGGGCTGCCCAGGGAGGTGGTGGATTCACCATCCCTGGAGGTGTTCAAGAAGTGACTGGACATGGCACTTACTGCCATGGTATAGTTGACAAGGAGATTAGTAGAAGGTAAGAAGATGATCTCAGAGGTGTTTTCCAACCTCAGTGATTCTGTGATACTGACAAATATTTCTGTGCTACTTAAAATATCCCGAGTTGGAAGGGACCCACAAGGATCAACAAAATCCAACTGCTGACTCTGCATGGGACTTCCCCAGCCCCTGAGTGCATTGTCCAAACACCTCTTGAACTCTGGCAGTCTGGGTGCTGTGATCACTTCACTGGGGAGCCCGTTCCAGTGTCCAACCACCACTGGGTAAGAACCATTTCTTGATATCCTGCCAAAACCTCCCGTGGTAAAACTTCATGCCATTCCCTCAGGTCCTGTCACTACTCTTGACAGAGAAGAGATCAGTGCCTGCCCCTTTGCTTCTCCTCATGAGGAAGCTGTAGACTTCAACAAGGTCTTCCCGAGGTCTCTTCTCCAGGCTGAACAAACCAAGTGACCTCAACTGCTCCATGTATGGCATCCCCTCTAGACTCTTCCTCATCTTTGGAGCTCTCCTTTGGATGCTTTCTAACAGCATTGTATCTTATGTTGTGATGCCCAAAACTACCCCCAGGACTTGAGGTGAGGCCACACCAACACAGAGCAGAACTGGACAATCCCCTCCCTTGACCAGCTGACGATGCTTTGCCTCATACCCCCAGGACACAGTTGGCCCTCCTGGCTGCCAGGGCACTGCTGACTCATGTTCAGCTTGCTGCTGACCAGAAGCTCCAGGTCTTTTCTCATGGAGCTGCTGTCCAGTGTCTCATTCCACAGTCTGTCTGTACATCCTGGGTTGTCCCATCTGAGGTGCAGAATCTGGCACTTGTCTTTGCTAAACTTCATATGATTGGTGATTTCTGCTTAGAAAGTTTCATTTTAGAAATTTTAAAAGAAGAATCCCAGAATAAGTACTATACTGGCTATATTAATGGTTATGCTAACACTCCCTAAGATGTATATATTCTCCTTTGTCTTATGTAGAGAAAACAAAGATGAAATACTTAACGTTAGAGTACAATATTCCTTCAGCATGTAAGAAAAATATTGCCACTGTTTCTAGATGGGTTTAATATACTAAACCAGTGAAAACACTCAGCTGTTTTCAGCTGGTTTTAAAGATGTTTCTTTGGATAAGAAGCTAAATTTTTTTTTTATTTTTGCCTATATTCCCTGAATAAGAATGTTAAGTGATAACCAATAAACTCATTTAGCCACTGAAGTTGACTGCCAGATGATCAAAATTGCCCGGTATTTAAGGAAAAAATTCTACCATGAATGGAAAATTAGAAAGTACTTGTGCCCTGGTTGTAACCCAAAAAAAAAATGTGCTTTGCACTTGACTGTTTCTCTGAATGTTAAATATTCATGACCAGATTTACTCATCATAGAAATTCTCACTCATATCATTAAATCTTATAATGAATTGCATCCTCTGTTGAAAGTAGTCATTATAACTTGTATCTCATCCAATCTCATATTAAGTTTTCCCCTTTCTCCACTTCTATACCTCCTTTTTTTGCTAAGGCCTATTTTTTTTTTCTTAGAAATAAATGTAGGGCCGATATATTACATGATTAATTACAACATGCATCATGTAGTTATAGGCATCTTATATTACACTTCTTAGACCTTTTGAGGCAAAACAGCTATATAGAAGATCAAAGACTAGCATTAACTAACTTGTAGACTCTCTGTCATCATTTATGCCTAAATTTGGACTTTAGGCTTTCTTCTGGTGGGGTACCTTTTGTTCACTAATTCCTCTCAATTCTCAGAAAAAAACCCCACAGTTTTTGGCTTTTGGTTCAGTGACATGACATTCCAGCTGGGAACAGAGGAGAAAACAGGAGGAAGAGAAGTCCAGAGTGAGGTGGATTTTCCTCCATTCTCGAAAGCAAGGCTCTGTGTCACCACACAATGGACATTGCTGATCACCCTCTCAGTTGTACAGAAGTAACAGGAAAACATTAAGCAACCTCACTTTGAAGAGGAAGAAATCTGTTCCTACAAGTTTCAGTTATCCTAAAGAGCTCAAGAGTTTTGTGTGTTCATCTCACTGAATTCAAGGGGAATTTTTCACAGGTATATATATACCTTTCTAACATACTTTTCGTCAATGTGTGTGCATGTGCAAATTCATCTGAACACCCTGTAGCAAGAATAGCATAAATATTGCCATTTTGATGTAAAAATGTACCTGGATTAACATAGTGCAGAAATCTAATGGTATATTTGAACTCCATTGCCCCAAGTCAGGACAAAGGGAGGTTGGTAGAATTGCCTCATGATATGAAAAAATCACAGTCACAGTTGTGTTCAGTGACTGTTTCAGCAAGAAGTGGTATGTTATACCAAATTATTATGGTTTTAATAATTTAAATATCTCTTTTAAAGTTGTAAGTAGAAATTATGCAGGCAATTACATTATAAACAGAGAATTGTATTTTAAGAAGATAATCTATATGCTTATTTATTACAGTTTAAAGAGATGTACCTTTTGGTTCAGTATATTTAGTGATGTGAATAACTTCAGGCTGATTTGCTCAGTCATTAAGAAAAAGTTTCAACCATCTTTTTAAGACTAAATGTCTACGACTTTAAACATATAGACAGTAGAATAAAAATATATAAAGTACTGTTTTACACACTTGGTTATATAGTACTGACGATTAAACCTTTCCAAATAAATAACAGAATAAAACATAAAATATAATTGCTCACTTTGAAGGAACTGACTTGACTGTGCATAACAGAAAGACAAAATTCAGAAAACATGAGCAGTTCCCGTAGTTTTAATGTTTTCTGGTTTTGGGTATCCCTGCTAATTCAAGTTAATACCTCACATGTTGATGAATCAGGCCTTGCTGCAATTGTGGCCAGTGGGAAAAGCTGGGTAACCTTCTGATCTTCTTTAAATACCTTAATGCGATAACCTATAACTCTCTTTACTGATGTTTTCAGGTTACATTGAGTGATACGAGTTCTAAATCACTGAGAACAAGCCCCGTGTGATCTCATATCTACTCAGGGGTGAAGGAGGTTGAAAAACCTGTGTATAGTATTGACTCTTTGTGTAGGGGAGGCATAGTCTTGTACATGAAGATATTGCAAAGAGGCTGAGCCCCCTGGGGTCTATTCACCCTCAGTAACAGTCAGCAGTTGCAGAACTAACCTATTTCGTTGTGAACAAGTGCAGTTTCTCCTTCTGCCCAAACATGCACTCTCCTTATTGGCTTTCAAACACAGTACCTGATTTCCTAGCAAGTTTCTCATAGGATGAAAATGGGAGATATACACAGCTGCAACTACAGTAAATGTTGCTGTGGGGTAGGGCATACAAGGTTTATCCTTTCTCTAAGCAGATGGGAGATTGTTGCTACCAAAGTGTTTGAATAAATGTATAGTAAAAACCAGATAAAAGGTAATAGAGCTTCTCTTGCATGCCAAGCCTAAAACCAAAGTGTATATATATATATATACTTTAATTATTGTCTCAACTGTAAAACAAGATGCGAGAATTTCTTTGCATAATCACAATCATATAGCATTATACTCAGTGGTTATCCTCACCTAGCACTGTGGTAGTTCAGATCAAGAAGGACAAACTGCATGTATAAATACATTTTTTTTTGTACTGTCTTTTTTCTATTTGGATAGATTAGAGATACTTTCTGCTCACTTGACGGTGATAGTAGTGATAACAATAATAGAAAAATTCGAAATCTTGGTAAAAACATGAGTATAATCTGCGTGTAAACAAAAGAACAAAGAAACCAGCGAAATTATTCTGATAATTCTGAAGATTTCAGTTGGTATCAACTGAAGTTTAGTGGTTCAGAGCTTAGGGTGTAAGTTTTTGTTTACTATTTCACACTAGGATATATCAAATATTTTTTGCATGAAGGAGGAAGAGGTTTTGTTATAATTTATTTATTTTTCAGTTGCTGACACTACCACCTTACCAGCTGCAAGTTATGTGAACAGTTTTTATCACAAGCATCAATTGAAGTCATCGCAGTGATTTCAGTAGGGTTTCTGCTTGTTTGCTACTCTTTTATTCAGGGATAATGCTGTGTGTAGTCACCCCCCATTAATATTTGCATTCTACATAGCACTGCAGTGTTGTTAAGTGAAGTTCACAGTAGTTCTGTTCTTTGTCCTATCACTAATTTTTATGATCTGAAAAAGTGGCTAAATAATGCACATAAGGCAATGTGGGCAATACTATAATGCAATGCATTGTTCAAAGACTGAAATGTACCATACTGTATGTGTAACTCTGTCTTTCTCTGTACATGGAATTATTCCTCAAGGATGAAGAAGTTCACCAGACTTCTGTATTGGTTTACAGTTCAAAGTCAACAATCTTAGGGAAATCAATAATAAGCCTGAAAAATAAGCTCTTTGAGAAACTTCTTTTGATCTCTCCTTCCTCTACTGTCACCTAGAATTCAGAGAAAAAATGTGACAATTTTCAGGAAAAAAACTTATCGCTGAAAAAACGTACTCCACAGAGTAGAAAACTTTGCCTTTAGAGCTGAGTCACAATGTTTTCTTTTGTAATCGGAGAGCAGTGGTAGTAAACTTCTATCACCACAAGGATATGTAAGGAGAAGTACATGGCACACACATTGTCCTCTCAGATTCCAGGAGTGTTGGACTGAGGGTATTATGTGATGTTAGGTGCACATGTAAAAAGCTCTTTGACTCTTTTGTCTGAGTAACTGATGATGTCAAACATTAGTTTTCACACAAACCTACTTGGATACCAAACTGAGCTCTATATTTCAGGTACCCAAACTTACTTCTTGTATGCTACCGATCAGAATTAAGAATTTCAGAGACAAACTAAAACGTAAAAATTTGAAAAGGGTTGTTTTGTTCTAGATTTAAACTGTGTCAGAGTTTTTATAAATATATTTATGAATAATTTATAAAGTCAGTTATAAGGAATTTATAAAGAAAAAATAGAAAGGGTTTTTTTTTCTTTTGGAGGTATCAGTTTACTAATTTCTAAAATCTGTTGATGAATTTTACTTTTCTGAAATTCTTTATTTACTTACCATGCTAGAATAGCTCTATTTCACAAAAGCTGTCTTTCCAATAATGCTTAGGTTCAAAAGTACAGACTTACCAGAAAAGTAACTTTACTTCTAAACCATAGGTGAAATGGGTAGTTTAGCTGTCTTTCTTCTCATCATAACAATCAATTTTTTTTACCCTCTTAAATATGCTGACTGAATCTATGAATATATAAATCCTTTCTTCTTCTAACAATACAGAAATTAAATGCTCTATGGAAAATTAATTTGGTTGTCCCTTGAAGTATAAGTGTTTTGTATGTGTTTCAACACTTTCTGCTTGTGTTTTTTAGTAAATTTTAGTCTTATTGGTTTACCAAAAAAATAGTTGAACTCTTTTAATACAGATGTTCCATAATGTTTAGGGATAAATTAGTTATGCATGCAGAAGGTTCAACATGCACCTCTCCAAGAACTCCCTAAAATTTCTCTAATCATAAAAGTGTTTCCACAGTACTCTATTTTCTCTTAATTATGAATTTCCAGTAAGTAACAAGTGACATTTATAACTTGAAATTTAATAGATATTAAGGGAGACGATGTAAAGTACTGCCACATAAAGCTTCTAAAAAACTACTTACCCACTATTACTACTACTACTACTACTACTGTTGTTGTGATCATTGTCATTATTATAGATGTTTCTAAATTATTTGACAACATTTTAGAACAACACTTGTACCAAATTCTGATTCTAAGTTGTCTGGTGTTGAGAATCAAGAACAGGATTTTTTCACTTTACTCAGTGCTATCTTTAAATGTCAGGTGGCTTCTAAACTATGAGACAATGTCTCAAAATCAAGTCAGTTCTTTGTGTTCTTCCCATGTTTTCTGTCTTGGCATATACTCTCTTCTATAAGTTTTGTGTTCTTTTGGAAAGATAGTAGTGGCAACCCTTACATACAGATGTTCGAAGCACATATATGTCCCAGACAAATCTAGGAATAATCAAATTGAACCACCATATTCAGAAGAAGCTTTAGAATTGCTATCTCAGCTTTATGGACCTTCCTTTGTTTCAAGGAGAATCAAAGGACCAATATTCATAAGATTACACGTTCTAACTGAGTGTTAGGAAAAAAAAAGTAAACAAAACAATATCCTAATGAGAGTTTTAAGGTTTTTGTATGTGTGTGTGTGTGTGTGTGTGTGTTGGGGGGGGGCGTGTGTGTGTTTGTTTTGTTGTTTGGGGTTTTTTTCCCCAAAGTAGTAATAGAAAGAACAGTGACATCCTTTTAACTATATATATAGTTTACAGAGTTCTAACTAACAATAAAACTCAGGTGTGGAAGAGTTGTATTCCCTTATTTTAACTTGCATTGTTTCTGTAATAGTAAATCAGCGGATGTGTGAAATAATTTTATGGTGGAAAACTGTTTCAAAAAGTCCTTGCCAGTGTTATCTTACAGTGGTCTAGGTAGAAATTCTTCCAGTTTTTATCAGTGTAATTCAGGGGATATTTTCCATTCTTGTGCTTTCACCTTCTCATATTAATTCCCTTCCATTTTGCCTGTACACAGAAAATGAAATTAAGTTATTTCTATGTGTTTGTAGGTTAAATCCAAGGCCTTATTGAAAACTGTCTTTCAAATGACATTTGGCAAGACTTTAAATTCCTAATAACCTTGGAAGAAATTGTGCTCTACGATTTATTCATTCTGAACATCTAAGGTTTATGTAAAATTATAATTAAGAATTTGCAAAGAATAAATTATTCTACTCTTACGCTATTGCATGCATTAGCCTTAGAATTTGTATTGTATTCATTAGTCTAAAAATAGTTGCCATACTAACTAAAAATTCTCTCTGCCAGAATATTTTATTACTATATTACCGGTATTATATAATTTAATCTCTGTTTAATGCAAAACAAAACAAAACAATAGCCATGAAAAAAGATTTTGACTATTCTTTGCTAACAGATGTCTTCAAGGTGGGGAGTGTTTACTTAATTGAATTTAACTCAGTAGGTACTTGAAACATAACACATACTCTCCCAAAACAAGTAATAGAATTCAAAGAAGTCAAGAATAACCTGATTTATGCAAATGGAGATCCCCTCATGACACACCTAATAATAGCTTTTTAGTAAATCTTGCTCTACAGCCCTAGGGTCATAAATGGTGTTGACTTTCTTAAATATTCACTATTAAAGATATAGTCTGTGAAAGTGGTATTTTTGTTTTATTTTGTTTATATTTTGTTTTATTTTTTATTTTTTTAAATAATGTACGTATAGATTGAATGTGTTATTACACGTGTTAAGAGATGTTATTTTCATTTAGATGGCAGACACTTTCATTATCAACAATATCTTCACAAACTGTTAGAGCAACAGAGCATCTAACCCAGGCTGAACAAATCTATTGTGGGTATTAAATGCTGCCAGTCATAAAAACTAACTTATTGAGAAATTATTTGCACATAAAAATGGCTGCAATCCAGTCTTTTCAAAGAGTTTGCATATACTGATGGTTTAAATTTTTCACTGAAACCTTCAGCAGAGTTAAAATATTGAATTCTCATCCTTTCTAGTTTCACTAAATGGTTTCATCCAAACTGAGGATTTCATTATGGATATAATGTTGCTTTTATTCCTGACAATAAGGAAATATTGTAAAGTCAGATTATTTTCAAAATCAGAACTTAGAATGAGAAACATGTAGTGTAAAAGATTGAATCACTTAAAAATGCTATGTAATGCTAAAAGCAAAACAAATTTGACTTGATTCACTATTAAGAATACATAGGGCACATAGAAATAAACACAAATATGAAAAAAAAATCTTAGTATCAGAATTCCTACCCAAGTAATTTCCAGAAGGATTACTTTTAGAAATGTAACAACTATCGGCTGATGTCAGCTACTCTTGTTCTGGATTGAATGTTTGGATGAAGGTTATTTCACAAGAAAGCTGTTGAAGAAAAGAAGTGTTATGAACAAAAAGCTACTGTGAGATTTTGGATGCAATCAGTATTGTTAATATATGTCCTGAAATGACGAAAATTGTAGCACATATTGAGTTTTATTTTCTCAGTCTCCTCTCCTTTCCTGCAGATGTTCTTCAGCTCCAGCTACAAACTTATCTGCTGGAAAATTAACAGTCCCCAACAGTATTATCTTCCTACACTGACAATAAAAAATTATATCTCACTTCCCACAGCTATGTTTGCGTGCTCAAAAAATAAAAACCCCTTTCCCTCAGTGGTACATTTTCCATTAAAGACTTTCTTATTGAAGTCAAAAAAACAAGCCAGATCTCCTTTGAAGTTTCTATATGTTTCTTGCTATTTAGGCATAGTAACAAGTGGTATGATAGAAAGGAGTGAAGAGTGGATGAAGGGAAAATTTTAAACTTCGTGGAATATAGTTTTCACAAATGGTGTCCTCTAACATACCAGAAAGTTGACCCAATATTCTGCTTTTCCTTTTTTCTTGGATTGTGTCTTCAGCATAACCAGTATTGACTCTAATTAACTCAAGGGAAAACCAAAACTTTAAAGTCACTAGTGATGTGCTAAGTACCCACAGTGTTCACCTAGAAAACTTTTCCTTCGAGAAGTTTAACTTTTCTGAGAGAGTGGGGCTGAGATTGTTGCTCTTTTAAGCAGATACAGGCCTTCCTGGCCACTTTTTTGAGGAGCAAGGGTGACATTTTGCATTCAGAACTGACTATGTGCACTCCCAGAATTCTGGTCTAACTTTCTTCTTTAAAAGGAGTGGTCTGAATCATAACTTACTACTGCATCTGCCGCTGTAGCGGTCTTCAGGATGCAGCATTACACTCTTCAGGAAAAGGGAACACTCTGGCTGTTCTAAGTTTGCTCACTGATTTTCATCTGGAATGAAATATTCAGAGCTGCTATTGCCATTTGGGGGCAATGTACAAGTAGATTTTCCAGTAACTCATTCATTAGCTTGTGCCTATGCCTTTTGGGAGCTCAGGCTTGATTCATTTCTTCGGACAGGAAATGTGAACTCTGAGGGAAGATGTTGCTCAGAGGGCTAAAGAATGCATTGTGGGTAATACACTATACTTTCTAATACTAAGATTTCTGCCAAAGAAAGCCTAATGAAGCAAGAGTGAAAAGCATGACAAAGGGGGATTTTGCTGGTCTCAAACGTAGTAGATAAGATGTTCTCTGGAGATCTGAAAACAACCAGGATTTCAGAAAACATCTGAGACAAGTTGAGCACTGTCTTTATCAGCCATGTGGGAGGCATCCTCTAACAGTGTAAATTTTCTAAATCAAGCCATTCTTTTCTCGGTTCTTCTTCTTTTTGTTTGTTTCTACTGATCTCTGTTTAAAGCAAAAAAAAAAAAAAAGAAGAAAAATTAGAAGCAGGCTTAGTTTTGTGTTAACACTCTCGTTTACAAATTAATTTACTTATGTCTGTTTATTTTGGGATTAGCTTTTAATGGTAACATCAGGTAACAACTGCTGTCCTGAGAACTTACACACATCTAACAGAAATTTGAAGGAGTGCTCTGTTCTTAACCTATATAACACTCAGTATTCAGGGGTTCAGAGTCCTTCTAATGTCCTTCTAATATTTTACACTAAAAGCTAGCATATTAGAAGGTATAGCAAAATTAAAATAGATGAAGCGTGTTTTGGTTTGGTTTTAGGTTTATTTTACAGATATCATTCACACATATCCAAACTCTTTTGCTGTTAGTCCTAAAATCCCAATACGCTAGGGATTCAATTAGGCACAATTGCATAATTGAATCTAGAGTTATGACATAAGTGATTCTCATAAAAGGTATTTAATGCATATTTAGCATATATATGTATAGAAAATCTTATCAAAGCACAAGAATTTGCTTTTGAAATTCTTTTGAAATCAATTCCACAAAGTCAGTTTGCAAAAATGTAACATTCTGCCCATTCTAATTAAGTGATGTATGACATGACATTTTACAATAAAACAATTTGATATCATAATTATTAAGTCCCAGGGTAGGACATTATAGTTAATCTTTCACTCATGTCAACCATGAAATACACTTTTCTCTATATGTCTGCTACAATGTTTTAAGAAAAACACTTTCACTTTGCTCATTAACACCTGAATCAATATATTAGCTTAAATTATTTCTACTTGGTCCTTCCTCGCAGATTTTCTTCCAAGACTTACTTGTATTTTTCTCAGAGCATTCATCTCATCTATAAACAGGGGACAGTTTTACCTGTAAGGGAATTACCTCTTCTCTGAAAAACTAACGCTATAGTATTCTTCCTGTTTTTCCAGAAAACTTCCCTATAATTTTGATATGCAGTTAACAACGCAAAAAGCATCCAGGAGAGTTTTTCAATTACGTTTTTCTAAAACCAAACCAAAACAACCCAAAGCAAAACAAAACACCAAAAAAGCCCTACTAGGCTTTCAAGTTGTTTAGCCTTCAAAATATTTAATTAAAACTTGACAGCAGTATAGGTTTCTCAAAAATTCAATGGTACAAACTAAAGACATAGGCAAGTTACATTGTTCCCTACTCATTTACAATGTAGTTGTTAGATGTTGCTAGATGTTTTGTAACGTTAAATTTCTTCTTGAGGACTCTTCTGAGTGAACATGACATATTGCCAGTGTCTGTTTCTCCTGCCCAAGATGTACATCGTGGTGTTAAGCCTCTGATTTGTGAAATTTTGAAATACAAGTGCATAAAATACCCTTATTGAGAAGGATGACACTTGGGCTTTTTTCTCTATCCATTCCCAAGAATGGAGGAATTTAAAACTTCTCACTGGAAACTGATCATGGTGGGCAGTAAATCATCTGCCTTCAGATACTACTGCATTGGTGGAGGGTGGATAACTTTATTGGTAATACATTGGATTCACATTTTGGAATTCTGAGTGCAATTTACTTCCCTGCTTATTTCTATTCTCTCAGGAAAATTATTTAATCTTTATCTCATTTCCCTTTCTGTAAAATAGCAATTATATTGCTTTATGCAGTTGGATGGAGGGGAAGTGTGCAGTTGTGTGGGACTCAGATATTTCTAGTGATAAAGTAGGAAATCCTTCTGAGTTTCAGACTTAACTGTGCATACTTGGAAAGGGGTATGTTATTTTTCCCGTGTGGACGTTGATCTCACTTGTGGTTTTTACAGAAAGACAAATCCTTGCTGATGGATGTGTAACTCTTTATGCATATTCAGCATTGTGCAGGATTGTATAACCAAGGGAAAAAAAAGGTTAAATTCAGAGAGAAGTCTTTTCTTCAGAAGAAAACTTCACAAGATACAAACCTAAATATCTTTTCAATGCACAAGTAGTTTCTGAGTTCATTTATGCAGCACTAGAGAAAATAAAGTTTTGATCTGATCATACAGAATGAGACAGCAATTTTATAACCCAGCAAAACCAGGGAACTATTAAATCAAATAATTCAGATTTTTAACTTTCGCAGTGAGTGACAAAGAGCATATCTAAACTGTGTTTTCCTTCATTTCAGTTTTATCCCATCTTGCTCTCTTCAGAGAGCAGTGATATTCTCTTCTATCTGTGTCACCCTGATGTGAAACCAAGTAAACACAGATGGCTTATGAACTCTGAATGGAGAAAGACATCTGAATGTAGTCATACAAGAGGAGAAAAACTACTGGGCTGAAAATTTACCTGGGAAAGAAATAACACTCATGTAATTGCTTGAGTAATGTATTGCTGTGCTCATATTTCTCCAGAAAGACTCACCAAAAGCTTTTTGATTTGAGGTGATAACAACCCAGTTAATTCATTTCAAGAAAGACAGTGAATCTTTTTGCAGCTTTCCACACTAATGTGCAAAACCAAACAAGATAAGTATCTTTATCTGGCAGATCCTGCCCTCATTCCATTGGTATATTGTTCTATTACACAGCTACTAGTCTGGAATCCAGTCCTTTGGGGTTTTAATATCTCATCGGACCAAAATAATAGGATAGTTATTTCCCGAGGGCAAATAAAAAAGAAATCTTAGGTTTTGTGATTTTTTTTGGGGGGGGGTTGTGGTTTTGGTTTTTTCTTTTTTTCATTGTAATTTTTTTTCTTTTTCTCTACCTCTACAGAATAAACAAAAATGTGTTTCTAGAAAGAAAGTGATATTACTACCACTTAAAAGTGAAAAAAAAAATAAAATTATTAAAAGGGAGAAAGACCCTTACCTATTAAAACCTCTGTGTACTATAACTGTATTTTTAGCTGATTTCTAACTAGAAATCATATGACTAGTTATAGTCAGAACAAATAATGCTAAGTGTTGATCTGCTCTCATTGATTTACTACATTCAAAACTAGAACTACCAGGTCAAGGTTACTAACACTCTATTCCCAAGACAACCTTTACTACGTTTGTCTTTGCTCTTTAATTTTTGGGGGGTCAGGAGTTGGTTGTTTGTTGGGGGGTTGGTTTCCCAGAAGAAAACTCAACTGTCTTAGTTCCTTAACCTGTCTTCGTTTTACTCCACCTGCAAAATGGGCTTAGATGATGCAGATTTCTTTCTGAAAGAATGGAAGATATTTTGGGTTTATATCTGCTTGGTGAGTTCTCTGGGGTTTTTTTCTAAGCAGAGTATTCTAGCAGCTCAGGACTGTTTAAATAGTAGGCTCTTGTTAAAATATCTTTTAAAACTTAGTCATAAAAAAAATTGTTACATTGATGCATTTACTCAAGTGGAATATTTATTTCCAGTATTTAAACATTCATTAACCAAATTAATTGTAATAGATGATCCAAACTGGTTAATAGAAAGCTAATAAAAAATATATATTCTTCATCCCAATCTCAAACTAGAAACTGGCCAGTGGGTGTCAGATTGATTTTATTTTTATTCAGTGATAATAAAGTTTACTCTACATTTTACAAGAAGTATTAGAACACAAAGCTGATTATCCGTATTGCTCAGGAGCTTAGAATGTAACAGATACATTTAAAGGCTAGAATGAAGCAAACTACCAATAGTAGAATTAAAACTCTTTTGCTGCTTATAAGTTACAGAGTCTACTGAGTCAGAGTAGACATTAAATATTTTTCTCAGAGTTTTAATTATCATCTATGACAAATGAAAATACACTACCTCATGTTGCAAAGCCTGAGTGATTTGCTGTGCTCCATGTATACATGCATATGCTACAATTTTCATTCTTTCCAGAAAGGAATCCATTGCACAGCTCAGTATGTATTCCATTGTATCAGTGTGAAAATCAGTCTTTAAATAGGTATTACTAATGAGGGAAGAAGACCACAAAAATAAATAATCTGTTTCTATTCCTTTTATTTTTCTAATCTTTCTCATATTACTGCCAATATTGTGCCAATCCCAAGGCATTTGTCAGTGTTGCAACTGTCACTGACTTCTCCAGCAATCACTTTGAAGTATCACTGATTTTTGATCACCTACTTCAATCATAATCAGAGGATAAATCAATTGACCACAGCAGTGGACAACTATTTAAGTGTATTGCCCAGATAACACTGTTGGAGAAATTATATTGAAATTGTAAATTCCTGGTCAAAATTTTTTTTTCTAATTAAGATGGCTTTTTGTACAAGATTATCAGGATATGCTAGTGACTGAGAGAAATAACGTTTTAGGATTAGAAAAGTTTCCCAGGGTTTTCATACACAAAAGGGAGGAGCAGTCCGTAGCAAGCCTGCCATGTACATACATCGTGCTAATTATTATTAATGTGATTTCTTTTTCCACAGAAGAAACATGGAGCACAACTTACTGGGATATTATTAGATTGTCTGTGATTTGAAAATGGATGAAATGTAAGTTGTGAATTGTTTAAATGGAGCATTGCTGATTTACTGTAAAACATTATTATTGAATTAAGACTTGTTTACTGGCTGCACAGTATAGAAATGGTAGTAGACTTGCTAGATTTCAGAAGACAGATGAATAAAACTATAAAAAATCCCCAACAAAACTTTGATGATCTCATCTGATACATACCCACACTGTGTAAGAGATCAGTCACTGATGGATAAATGGCAATTTTGTGGTCTAACCCCAGCCTGGGAAGTGCCTGGATATGTTTTTATCAAGTTAAACTTGAAACGCGACACTGTCTGAGCCTTATTTCTACTTTGCTTCTAGTTGATATTACAGAAACATAGAATATGCTGAGTTGGGAGGGACCCACAAGGATTATTGAGTGCAGCTCCTGGCCCTGCACAGGACCATCTGCAAGAGTCACATCATGTGCCTGAGAGTACTGTATCAAAGCTTCTTGAACTCTGTCAGGTTTGGTGCTGTGACCGCTTCCCTGGGGAGCCTGTTCCAGTGTCCAACCACCCTCTGGGTGAAGGACAGCTTTCTGATATCCAACCTAATCTTCCCCTGACACAGCTTCATGCCATTCGCTTGGGTTCTGTCACTGGTCACCACAGAGAAGGGATCAGTGTCTGCCCCTCCTCTTTCCCTCATGAGGAAGCTGTAGACTGTGATGAGAGTCTCCTCTTCTCCAGGATGAACAAACCAAGTGACCTCAGCCCCTGCTCATGGAGCTTCATTTCAAGGCTCTTCACCATCTCTGCTGCCCTCCTTTGGACCACTCTCTAAAAAGTAAATATCTTTCTTACATTGTGGTGTCCAAAATTCACACAGTATTCAAGGTGAGGATGTCCCAGGTCAGAGCAGAGCAGGACAATCCCCTCCCTCGACCAGCTGGTGATGCTTTACCTGATGCCCCCCTGGACATGGTTGGCCCTCCTGGCTGCCAGGGCACTGCTGACTCAGCTTGCCATCAACCAGGACTCTCACGTCCCCTTCTGCTGCACTGCTTTCCAGCATCTCATTCCCCAGTCTGTACTGTTTTGAAAGAGAAAGGAAAAAGGTCAGGATGATCTTCATTAGTTTTTCCTCTTCTATTTGTAATTCCTGTGTTCTAAGTCCAAAAGCTGGTAACCTAATAACATTCTTGTTCTAGATGAGAATATAAAGGTCACATCAGAGTCGAGGAAGAAAATCAACATGCAAAAAACCGAATAAAAAATGTTGTCCTTAATTTCAAATGTCCTTAATTTCAAATGAGATGATTATTGTCTTCCGGACACTAGCTGTCCACCTTTCAACTTAAGTGCATTTTAAATGTGTTCATAAAGGAAGCAGAAATTGCAATATGCTGTCTCCTACAACATTCACTACTTCCAAAACAAATGGTAAATTCTTATCCATGCAGACCACTTAATGATGTTTTTTTTTCCTTTGTTAGTTTTTTTCTTTCATTATAATGGAGGTGACTATGATAGAATCTGACTTTTATATCTGTGTAGTCTGACATAACTGAATAGTCTTTTTTTTGAGTCTGTATCACTTTACAGTGATGAATTTCACACCATGAGTTATTGTAACTTCCTTAATTTATTTTGCAATTTGCCATTTTATCAAAGTTGGAAGAGAGATCTAATCTTTGCCAAAAGACCCTATAATTATCTGGCATTCTGCTGATCCATTCTTGTAAACACTGATCACATTATATGTGTGATTTCTGCACCCTCAAATAGATCATGTTGGAAGGACAAGATTTAATTTCCTCATTTACTAGAATTCAGTTGGACTGAAAATATTAATATAAACAGATCATATAACCTACTCATTATCTCTGTGCACTGCTAAAATCTGTAAAATGCTGCAGCACTTCCTATTCACTTTGACCCTCAGCAAATAAAACTAGCAGGTATAATTTAGAAGGAAATCAGAATCTAATATTTCTTATTGTTTTTATAATAGCTCACTGTGTCTGTTCCTATCAAATTCCATATCTAATGAACTGCAATTTCAAGAGCTGGTTGTTCTACTGTCTTGCAATCCAAGCAGATGAGTATGTATCATATAGTCAAAAAAAAACCCTCAGAAGAACACAATTTTCTAGTATGTAAAGAAAAAAAGAAAGGGGGGAAAAATTAATCATCATTGGTGTTCCTGGCACCAACAAGGTGAGAAACTTTATGTCAAGCTTGAAATTCCATTTATTCTTGTGTACCATTAACCATACATCCAATCACATAGGGTTTTTTTCACAGGGTCTGTGAAATTTGCCTTGTAAAATAGTGGAAATGAATTAGATGTGCATTAAGATATTTTCCTGGTGTGTAATGTGTTATGCAGTATTTTTCACTCTAAAACCTGACTGGTACCTTCAGGCTTTTCCCACAGCCAGAGCAGTCCTGACAGTGGTACCATTGCTGTAGAAAGTAGCATTGCCAGCAGGCAAGAGACCAGTAGTGGTTCCTCTCCTGTAGCTACAGCTCCTACTTCAGAGGGTACTGAAAGAGGAAGGTGGCTGCAGGGAAAAAACTCCTACAGCTCTGGGAGAGTGAAGGAGGAATCTTCACATCACTCTCAAACATCACACAATGTTTCCAAAGGAACGACATAGCTTCTAAATGCTGAAAGATAAAAAACCAAACAAACTAACAAAAACCACCAACCAAAAAACCCTGATGTTTCCTCCTCACTTTTCTCTCCCCTCTGTTCTTGGAACTCCACTGTCCAAAAACTTAAAAGCATTGAACAAATGATGATATATACATTTTAGGGTTTTCTGATACAGTCATCACTGAACAGTTACTTCACCTTGATAATCTTTCCTTTTATGGTACATTATGACTACGTAATTCCACTGTGATTAAAGTAGTGTGTTGTTCAAGGTTATATGCAGAAGTTCAGTCAGATGTCTACTACATTTTAGCTGCTGCTTCCTTTTACCCATCTTTATGTTGTGTTTAGAGATTAGGAGTTTTTAATGTTTTTTATTACTGATGTTATAGCTCATATAAGAAGGTATAACCCAAATTAAAACCGATTCCTCCCCCTCAGAAAGCTCTCTGAAATTGCTTAAAACATGCATGTGATTTTACTTCTTCAAATTCCTTTTACTTCATATTTTAATACTTCATGTGAGTCTTGAAGATGCCCTATTTTAGCTAATGAGTTTTGCAGGCAGCATTCAGCACTGCGGATTTACATAAATTGTGCTTCTTTGTCGATATTTGAGTAAATGTTGAAGGTAATGATTTCATCTATGTTTATATCATTATTTATATCATTATTAAAAGGCATAAAGCTAAAAAGTATAACCTACCTTACTGTTGTTCATTTAAGTATTCACTAATTACTATTAATCTGATTAGTACAGCAAATTAAAACAGAAAAGAGACAGAGTTTATTCATGGTTAAGTTAAGGAAATCAGTGGGTTATGCAGTATTTGCATTTTAATTAAGTCACGAGCATTTAATGCTAGGTGCTGGAAATACAGATGGATTCTCTGGCTTCATTGAAATTTAACATTCCCCTAATCTTTATTTTATTTTTTTTGTAGAATTTGGTATCTGCATGTCTGCAGACATCCACAGGTAGAAGTTCTGACACTAATACAACTCCATGACATGGCAAAATTAGTTGACAATTCTTTCCTAAAGACTATCAAAACAATCCTAAATCTACATTAGAGGTAAATCATTACATTGGTTTTATTATGATGAAATAAACTTTAAAATCCCTTGATCCTTGGCTCTTAAGCTTACAGACTATGTGTTGAGAGAACTTCAGATTTGTAATACCACGGTGCATGAAGTGCTGTTAAACTGTAGACCACTGGGGTCTGTGCAATGTAAATTTTATGTGTGATAATGTTTGGGCATCTGCTATTCATTCTGAAATTCAGTATAAAATTCTTTATAGGCAGTCTTTATGTAATACAGAGGGAAAATTAAGAATCTCACATGTTAATTCATTGTTACCAGACAACAGTATAGAGACAACATCTTCTGTCTAGATGGGCAGCCCTCTCTGAGCCTGATAGTTCCACCCAAAGACATTTGAAGCCCAAACAGACTGTAGAGGCTTGCAGTTTTTCTTCAAAATAACTTTTTACTTTTGGCTTTGTTTTTGAGGGATATAAAGTGGATGTAACATCACTCTCTTCTGTAGAAAACCAGGATTATTCTCTGAAAGGAAGGGGGATATGGAGATTGTCTCTTCAACAAGAGGGGAATCCAACCTGTAGCCTTCCATTTTTAAAACATACTCAGTCATTAGTGATATTTCAGGTGAGAAGAGGACTCTTGCTCATTAAATTCTCGTAAAATCAAAGGTAGTACAGGCAAGTAAGAGCTTGATCTGGGTTCATTTCATCAAGCACTTGTCCTAAAGCTTGTTTGTTATACTGATCAAGGAATACGTCCATGAAGACTGGAAAAGAGAGACTGAGGGAGTTATATCATTCTTTAGGCAACTATATGATAGTCTCTCCTGATGGAAGGGAAGATCTACTAAGCTACAGCTGTAAATTGGCTTCCAAAAGGACAGTGTTTTGTTATTCACACAGGTTGAAGCTGAGACAATGGCCCCTAGAGAGACCTGAACCTTTCATTCACACTACCCAGACAAGGTGTGCTGAACATATGTCACTTTCAGCTTGGCTTCTTCTAGCTTCTTGTGAATCTGAGAGTTCTGGACCTGTGAGCAGGCACCAGGAGATTCAGGGTGCTTCTCCCAAGTTTAAAATTTATCATCAAATTACACTGACAGAAAAAAAAAAAAAAAAAAAAACTGTGTCAGGGGATTTTGTTGTACAGCTCCCACTCACATTAATGGGAGCTGTGTGACTAAACTCCTGTGCTCAGCAATTAAATTCTATCCTTTAAAGGAACATATTAGAAATAAGGAACTAATTCAGTGGCTAAATGGAACTTCTGAAAGCTTATGGTATGGTGGTTTCCCTCTCCACTCTATAAGAAAAATACTTAACACTTATAGAATATTGTAAATTGGAGGAAGTAATGAATGTTATACAACTTCAGTCCAAACTGTCTTCCATCTGCTGTTCTCATTGGTATGTAACATGTGCACTATACAGAGTGCTGGCTTTAAAAGAGTTGAATAGAGTAAATGTCAACACTAAATAAATGCTATTGCCAACAAGCTGCCAGGAAACGTTTATCACACTTCTGGTAATGTGTAAAGCAGTTACTGCACAATGATGAATCATACCTTATATTACACACATGTTGATCATAAATGTTTATCAGGCTTTGGGAAGTTTCCAGAATGTTGAAGAGGCACTATAGTTCGTTGATGAGAAAGTCTCTCTTCTCAGTAAGCAGATTTCTTCACTTTAGTGTAAGGAAAACTTGTAAATTTTTTTAGATGGTTTTGCCAGAGATAAAGGAAAGATGGAACCCTTTTTGATATGCAAACATATACATATATATCAAGATATATTAATTTTACTGTGTTCTGACAATCTTCTTTAATTTTCTGCTTATTATTTTTTTAAGAAAAATTGATTTAATATTTTCTGATAAATCAAGTTAAAGTGTTTTTGAGTAGCAGAGACACAGTAGACATTACATGGATTCCTGCAGGTCTTAATTATGAAACTTTGATTTTAACAAAGGCTTCATTATGGTTTATTTGGGTACGGACACAAGCTGTATTTTATATTTTTGTAGCGGATACATGCTTCAGTAACAAATTTTAAAACATGCATACTGAACCTGCCACACAGAGGCACATAAAATTATGCCAGTGATGGGAAGTGAGAGAGCAATTTAGTGGCTTATTACAGAAGAAAATAAACTTTTTTCTATTTTTATATCCAGATTCATGCCCTAAATGTCAGATCATTTAGACCTTGCCATTAGATCCAATGCTTACTGCAATATTGCTATGATCGATCAGGAGCAGGGAGAATTCAAAGGCATCACCCTTTGAGGGCAAAGTGAGACTTGTACTTTGAATTTTCCTCAGTCTGAGGAGAATGATAAAGCCTCCTCCACGTATCTTTGTTTTGATCAGAGTAATCACTTCAGGATGATTTTTCCTTTTAAGCATATCTTTTTTTTTCCTGCATTTATATTCCATGAAAAGAGAATGGGTCTAAGAACAGGATTATTTCAGCAAAAGAAGTCCCCCCATGGTCACATAGTAAAAATTAATAAATGCACATACTTTGATTTTGGACAGAAATCAGAGAATTTTAAAATACTTCACGGCTATATTTAAATTGCTGTGTCATAATTCATTCCATTATTATCCAAGAATTATTACCTGGCAACCTAGTTATGGAAAACTTAACATCCTTTTAAATATAATTTTGAGAATGTCTCACTTCTTTTTAAATAAGAGCCAGTTTTAAGGCATCAGGAATGAAAATTTCAAACCAGATAAAGCAGTGGGTTTGGGTTTTTTTATTATTATTTTGGGTTTTTTGTTTTTTTTTCACAAACTGCTAGATTTTTTTTTGCTTTAGCAATGCCTTGGGCTGTTATAGAGAAGCTAATGAGGTATATGCTTGAAATAAGATCAAAGGAATTTCAGCAAATGAAATGAAAATGAGGTCTCATAAAGAATCAGTACTGAAAATAAAAAAAAAGACCTCAAGAGTGTGTTATCCAGTTACTAACTCTCTTTTGAATTATCTCTGAAATCAGAGCATCCTTTATTATACTATTTATAAAAATTAATCACTCTGGAACCAAGACTGTGTACTCTGACATTGAGCGATGCAAAATGTTACACAATGGTGTGACCATATATTAAAAGCCTTTAGGCTCAAAATAACTTTATGTTCTGCAAAAAGACCTTGTAGCAGTGAGGTAAAACTACCATGTTCCCTTACTATTTTTCTATTCCAGTAACTAGAGAAACGTGTGATGTAGTAATGGCTCTGGTAATGAGCCAAAATGCATTTTAGAGAGGTACAAAAATACATGTTAGAATTTGCCTGCCATAGCTAAAAAGTGTAAGCTAATGGAACCTAAAGTGATTCACTGTGGAAAGAGCTCTCATTCTTTCTTTTCAATGGGATGAAAGAGGGAAGGCAGAAGGTCATATTTCAGGAGGGAGACTGTGTGTGTCTTCAAGGGTTTCATTTTCCATATGAAGGGTTTTTCTGTATTGTGTTGGGTTTGCATAGCAAGGGCTTGGTAGCAGGAGGAGCGGTTACTGGGGTGGCTTCTGTAAGAAACTGCTAGAAACTTCCCTTATGTTTGATGGAGTCAGTACCAGAGAGCTCCAAGACAGATCCACCTCTGTCCAAGTCCGAGCCCACCACAGACAGTGGTAGCATTTTTGGGATAACATCTAAGAACACTGGAAAAGTCAATGAAGAATTGTCTCCAGTGTGAGAGATCCCACACTGGAGCACGGGAAAAATGTGAGGAATCCCTGTCTGAGGAGGAGGGAGTAGCAGAGACAATGTGTGACGAACTGACTATAACGCCCACTCTGGATCCACCTGCATCACTGGAAGGAAGGAGAAGGAGAAATACTGAGTGAATTTGTGCCCAAGAAGAAGGGGGTGCTAGGCAGAAGGAGTATTATTAATTCTCTTTCTCATTACCCTACTGATTTTATTGTTAATAAACTAATTTCTCTGAGTTGACTCCTTTTTGTCTGTGATTGTAACTGGTGAGTGATCTTTCCCTGTCCTTATCCCAACACACGAGTTTTTCATTACATGTGTTCTCCACCATCCATCTAAGGAGGGGAGTGATAGAACAGCTTTGGTGGGCATCTGCTGTCCAGCCAGTGCCAACCTACCACACATACCTTTCTAGATTTTAAGTAATATTATTCAGCCAGACTGAAAATACATACTAAAGAACAAGTCATGCTGCAAAGGGCTTACAAGCTGAAAAGCACAAGATGAAAGGCAAAGAGAAATATATGATGTCTGTTTCCACAGAGAAAATAAGATCTAGAGAAATTAGGAACAAACCTTACAAATTACTTAGAATAAATCATCATATGTGAGAGTTAAATTGACTTGAGCAGAAATTAAACATTCCTGAAAATACCTGCTACATGCTTTCCTGCACCTGAAGGATACTGGAATCTATCACCATGGCATTACCAGGACTATGAACAGGAAGCACACATATCAGCATAGAGAACTATCCAAAAAGAAATGATTTGAGATACATGCCACAAAAGTCACATGCAAAATTAGGTGAAGACTAGAATGATTGCTAATCATATTCAATTCAATCCCTAGTTGCATAAGGAATGCAGACTTGAAGTCTTTACAAGGACAATTTATAGACATTCTGAAGAAGTAGTACAGAATATAAGAAGTAGTTTTGCAAATAACTTCTAGAGTGGAATTTCAGCCATCGTCAAGACTGTGTCAGATAAATGACCTTGTACAGCCTGAAAAAAATCAGCATTCTGAATTTCATCTTTTTTCAGGGTACTAAGAACGACTTGAAATTTCAGTTTTCTTTGTTTTATTACTCTTGATTTACTTCATCATATTTTTGTTTATGAAGCATAACCTAGCTGTGATCACTCTCTATCATTAAGCATTGCTTTACAAATGCTTCTTTTTTGCTTTATTTTACTAAACACTCTTGGTTTCTACATCAAAAAGTAGTTCATGAGTGTGTTGCCATGGTGATTTCAGGTGGCTGGAAAATGTCAAGACACAATATGTTGTGCATATACAGCTACAAATATGAAAACAAAAACAAAACTAATTTTTTTTTAGCACAATGGGAGAACAAAATAACTACATGGAAATCTAGATGAAACTGAAAGTACTAACTAGTTGCTCTGCAGCCAATAAAATGGGTATGTTACCTTTCAGATATAAAATATTGAACACCTAAAAAATATTAGTAAAAAAATATCATATATGTATATTAATTTTGACACTTGACACTGTCACCTGTTCTGAAGGCTCTCTGCCTTTGACCTTAATATTTCAGCCTCTGGATATAATTTTTTTTTTTGTAGGACACTGTAGATATGTACAAAATCTTGGTAAAAAAATTAGATATTTCAAGAGCCAGCTAGGGTCTTTAAATTTGTTCTTGCATGTACAGACTTATATACCATCACCAAAATATACCTAGATTCAACAGATACTTTTGCTATGCCTAATTTGTCATAAAGTGAAATAGAAGGAAAAAGAGGGAGATTGGAAACCAAATGAAAATTCAGCCTTAAAACTGGAGTTCAACAGTTTATGGAGGTGCATTTAGCTCTTTGATAATAAATTGAGGTAATTTTGAATATGAGGAAGACTAAAAAGTTAGTTATTTCTAGAGAAGACAAATTTTCAATTGTTTTTCTGAATATCTCTCTTTATATAATTTGTATATAACTGGGTAATCCTAAAGTATAAAGTAAGTTTGTTTCTATGAGAAGGTGACTTTTCAGAACAACTTTTTAGGAAAAAAAAAGCCAACAAAAAATTAACATCATTTGAAGCACAATTTATTTGTCCGGGGAACATAAACAGTAAACTAGGTTTGAATTTCAACTTTTATTGTTATATCAAAAGATATTTTTTATTTGATATTTACCTCATGTATCTATTAAACCTACAAGAATATACTGCTTTGTCTCAGTTGTACAAGGCAAAGAGTGAACCCAAGTCCACTAGACAGTAACTTCATGTTGCTCTGTCAGTACTGAAAAGGGAATAGCTCAGTAGGTAATATCTTAATCTAATATTCCTTTCATTCCTCCCTCCTTCTCTGTATATTAAGGGGAAATACCAAGAAGCAAATCACCAGCCTTGCTCTTTTAGTACGTGCAGCACTTCTGCAATTGCTCCCCATCTCCCAGGCTCATCCCCATTTCTGGAGCTCTTCATGTTCTGCAATAGCAACAAGACCAAAAACTTTACAGAACTTTAAGTTATATTGATCATGTTCATAGATATATCCCAGGCTTGGGAATGGATTGGGAGGACAAGATATTTTTATTTTCTGATGTCTATGATTTTCGAAACATATGAGCATATCTGAAAGAGTCGATGTGACAGTGTTGGGGAGTTATTTTGGGCAGTAGGAACTAAATCTGCAGTAGTAAAAGCTTATATTATCTGCATGGAAGACATCCGAGAAAAACTTGTTCCTTAGCATGCACAAATCTCTTTAAGGAAATGACTTATATTAGATTTCAGTAACAAGATATACTATATGAGTCAGAGTCAAGTTCTCTCTGGCAAAGTTCTTTCAAAAATTCCACACGTCACACATAGAGATGTGATATTTAATATAAAATTTACCTATTTGAAGATATTTGATGTTACACAGAATTTCTCACTTACTTTTGTTTTACAAACTATGCTGAAAACACAGTATAAAAGTCGCACTTCACAGAAAACCCAGCTATTGTAATATGCAGTTCAATCACGATACCAATGTGACTCCCATTACTGGTTTCTAAAACACGTTCACTGTCACGATACCGCGTGTCCCCAGTTTCCAGGAAGCAATATATGGGTGGA
Source organism: Manacus vitellinus (assembly GCF_001715985.3). NCBI lineage: Eukaryota > Metazoa > Chordata > Aves > Passeriformes > Pipridae > Manacus > Manacus vitellinus. Next base: position 12,519,380 of record NW_021940917.1, on the reverse strand, counting down.
AGCCAGCTCAAGCCCTCTTCTCTCTTTCAAATTCTACAATTGGTTGTTCAGTTCCTATATTCTATGTTGGGTTGGGATACATATTCCCTTCCCTCCCCCCTGCCCCCCACCCTCATCCTATCCCGTGGTGGTCTGACTAACTCAGGGAAACACATTTTAGTGAACTCAGGACAAAATACTTAGATCATCAGTTGATCCACTGGAGTGTTGATAGTTGTTTATCTAAAACATAGGTCACTCTTCAGTCCTCCTTCATGTGGAGATAAATTCAGGTTTTTTGCGACAGCTGTAGGAAGTCATGATCGGCATTATTGAATGAGCACATTCATGAGCACCTCACCTTTGCTCATCATAGTGAATTGACCCTGGTCAGATGCCAGATACCCACTAAAGCCACTCTCTCACTCTCCCTCTGCAACTGGACAGAGGAGACAAAAAACCAGCTAAGGATTCATGAGTTGAGATAACAGATGGGAGAGGTCAGTGACTACCTTTGTGGGCCAAACGGACTCAAATTGGGGATATTAATTAAATTTATTACTAAGAGGATTAGAGTAAAAGACTGAGAAGTAAAATAATCTAAAAACACCTTCCCCCCACACCTCTTTCCTTCCATGTTCTCCCTCCTCCCCCCCAGTAGTGCAGGGGGACAGGAATGGGGGTTAAGGTCAGTTGTTGTTCCTGCTGCTGCTCAGAGAGAGGAGTCCTTCCCCTGCTCCTGTGGCATCCCTCCCATGGGTCCCTCTCCAACCTGAGTCCATCCCTCAGGCAGCAGCTCTTCCCAAACTGCTGTCCTGTGGGTCACTCTTCCATGGGGTCAGTCCTTCACCAATGAGCTGTACTGGTGTGGGTCCTCCACAGGGGCCACAAATCCTACCCGGGAAAAACCTGCTCCAGTGTGGGCTTCCCTCTCCAGGGGCTGCAGGTCCCCAGCAGGACCCTGCTCCCTCTTGGGCCTCCCACAGGGTCACAGCCTCCTTCAGATATCCACCTGCTCCAGCTTGGGCTCCTCCATGGGCTGCAGGGGGGTCTCTGCACCCCGATGGTCCTCCACGGGCTGCAGGGGCACAGCTGCCCCACCATGGTCTGCACCACGGGCTGCAGGGCCTCAGATCTGGTGCCTGCAGCACCTCCAGCCCCTCCTTCTGCACTGATCTATGTCTATGCACTGGTGTCTATATTGTTGTTCCCATGTTCTCACTCTGTTCTTCCCTGGTTGGAATTCTTCCTGCACAATACCTTTGATTCCTCAATATGTTATCACAGAGGCATTACTGTTACTCCTCATTGGCTTGGCCTTGGCCAGTGGCAGGAAGCCCATCCTGGAGCTAGCTGGTTCCACCAGATAGGGGAAGCTTCTAGCAGTTTCTAACAGAAGCCACCACTGTAGCACACTTGCTACCAAAACCCAGCCACAGAAACCCACTAAACTCATCTGCTTTAACCCTTCTTCCATTTTAAGGGCTTATTGAGCAGTCACAGTGCAAAGAGTATGTACACAAATATATATAAAAAAAGTTATATATGATAAGGAAGGATCAACAACATTCAAATCAATAAGAAGAAAGTAAAATTGAAGTGTGGCCAATAGATCAAGGGAGGTGATGCTGCCCCTCTACTCTGTTATCCTGAGACTCTACCTGGAAGACTGCATCCAGCTCGGGGTGCCCAAACACTGGAAGGGTATTGGACTTACTGGAGGGCCACCAAGATGATCAGAGGGATGTCTCCTCTGAACACCTCACCCATAAGGAAAGACTGAAAGAGTTCATCCTGGAAAAGAGAAGGCTTAGGGGTACCTGAAGGGAGCCTACAAGAAAGAAGAAAAGGGATTTTTTGCGAGAGCTTGTAGTGATAGGATAAGGGGAAATGGCTTCAAACTCAAAGAGAGAAGGCATAGGTTAAATGTTAGGAAGAATTTCCTTACTGTGGGGGTGGTAAGGCACTGAACAGATAGTTCAGGGAAATTGTGGATTCCCGGTTTGTGGAAGTGCTTAAGGTAAGACTGGATGGAGTTCTGAACAACTAGTCTAGTGAAAGGTATCCCTGTTCATGGCCAGAAGGTTGGAATGAGATGATCATTAAGGTGCTTTTCAACCCAAATTCTACGATTCTATAACATTGATAGTGGAGAAATCCATAAACAGTAAAGCAAATGTTTTGGGTGGAGCACTAACAACTGGTATAACAGGGTTTTTTAGGGTTGTATCACAGCACTTTGTTTACATACACTGATGTCTTATTTCTAATAACCAATGTTGACAAACAAATATTTCTTTCATGGTATCTTAACTTTAGTTGCTGCGCTACTAATGCAAGAATGTTGTCTGAAACAGGACTCTGGGTTTTACTCAAAGCATAATGTTGTGGGTGTGGGGAAAATGTTCCCTTTTGTGCTTCTGAAGAACTTCTTTTGATAAATGTCATGCTGACCTATCTGGGAAACTTTCTTTATCTAGAGAAGAATCCTTTAAAATGTAACCATGGATCTATGAAAAAAAAAAATTAAGCAAAAGAAAGCAAGAAACTGTTTTTAAAGCTGACATGCTGTCTAATTATACATTTTTAAACATTATTTTTCAGTGTGCACAGTACAACTGAAGGTCTTCAAATAGCTTTATGTTTGTAAGTGGCACAAAGAAAGAGGAGGACAAACTTTTTGCCTGTTGCAATAGAACAAGGGGTGTGGGTTTTAAACTAAAAAAAAATCAATTTAGAATAAATATTAGGAAGAAAATTTTTCTGATGATTGTGATGGTGAAATCCTGGCACAGGTAGCTCAGAGAGGTGGCAGATGCCCCATCCCTGGACACATTCAAAGTTGGATGGAGGTCTGAGCATCCTGACCTAGTTGCAGATGTCCCAGCTCATTGCTGAGGAGTTGGACTCGATGAACTTTAAAGATTCCTTCCAAGTGAAATTGTTCTACTATTCTCTGGTCAGGTTCTTGGGTCATGCTATTATCCTCTTAAAACTTTTATTGTCTGTGTATTGCTATTGCTTCCCACCACCTCTGTGCTGTTACAAGGCATTTTCTTCTTGATAAGCGTGTCTTTTATTGATAGTATATTTTCTTGACCAAAATTGCTGGGTTCTGCATTTCAAATTATTATATTTTATGGTAATATATTAAAATATTCACTCTATTCTCCCATCTGGTTCTGTTGAATAAAAAGGCTTGTAACATTCACCAAGGATAACAATAAAAGCAATTACAACATAGCTGATCATATTTTTTCAATCTGCTTCTTAGAGCTTTTATTTTCATTTTATTTTCATCCCAAACTCCATTTGCTAATAACTTTCAACATAGGAACAAAATAGCTTTAAGATCTGTCCTTCGCAGCAGGAATAAGTGTTAATCACTATAGATTAGTTCTAGTCATTCATAAACATTTAGAGTAGGCTCATGATGTGTAAAATAATAATTAAAAAGCTACTCTTCTTGAGGAATTCAATTTCAATCACAGAAACTGGCAAGAATGATACGCCATAAAAATCTGAGCTAGTCCATTGTACAAAACATTTAGATATTTTTGCTCCTATTAATATTATAATATCTGACTGTCTAGGGTGCCAAACCAGAGATAGTTTAGGACAAGTAATTTTTCAGAAAGAGCCCATCACTAAAAAAGCTTCATAATGGATTTTCAGACTTCAGAGGTACTACTATAAACAACCTCTAAATACTTTCTTTTGAGTGACTGCATTTTAGACTTCAAAGTGTAGTTTGTGAAGTCTTTTAAAGTTTCTGCAAAATGTGAGATCTAAGTGTTTACACTCAGATCCTCCTTGTCACAGAAAGGAAAACAATGTTGGGTTTCCCTGATGTTATTGATACGTTTTTCTATTGGTAAAGGACAAAACAAAGAAGACTGTTTTTAGCCTTAATTAAATACATTTTTTAATCTTATCTAATAAGTGGAGTATTAACTTTAGAGATTTTGCTATCATTTTAGTACTTTATATTTTTATGTTAAAACTTTAGCTACTCAGTTATCACAAATTGTAAAGAATTTTTAGTTAGAAATACTTAGTAACCCTTTTTGATTAGAACAGTATGTTTTAATACTCAGCATGGTGGGAAATTAAGATATTTTATTCCAATATGGGTCATAGAACTATGTTTTAAAATACTGATTGTTAAATTTTCTGCTTTTGACACAGTCATGTGAATACATCCAGCTGTAAATATGAATGATATTACTACATAAAATATGTCTGATCACATCCAGTTTTGGCCTCTGCAGGGCAAGAAAGACACTGACACATTAGACCAACTCACCAAAGGACCTTTAAGATTGCTCAGGAGTGGAGCACTGGATGTAAAATTATAAGTTGAGGAAGTGTGGCTTGTTCAGTCTGGGGAAAAAAAGGTGAAAGAGAGGCTTTATAAAGCCATCTAATGGGAAAATGTATAAAGAGTGGAAATTGGACTTTTCTTGGAGAAGTCAAAGAGCGAAATACAATGAACAAATGTTGCTAGAATGAATTCAGATATTGTCTTTTTCTCGGTGAGGATAACATAACATTAGAACAGGCTCCCAGGAAGGTGATGGAATCTCCTGGAGATGTTGGAGAAGACCTGAACAGCACAATCTCATTGGAATTTCACAGTGCAGGAGGTTGGCACAGACGCCTTCAAGAGATCGCTTTCAACCTTCAGTACTGGGACTTTATGAAGGTAGCTAAAGGGTTTTACAAGCATTTGTAGAGTATTCTGATAAATTATTGCAGTGCTGCATATATTTTTTTAATTTTTAATTTTTTTAATATGAACTGGAAGCACTTTCCAGACACTGATTGCATAAAATATATCATAAAGTATATCAGTGTTCCTTTGTATACGTATGTATGTATGTATGTATGTAACTATCTATCTATCTGTCCATCCATACAATATATACACTTCCTGTTCTAGGCCGATGTATTGTTACTATTAAGCAATGTTGTCTTTTTGTCACTAAAGTAATTGAGAATATTTTACGATAGTGCAAGTCTTTTAAAACAGTCAATGACATCTACTTTCCCTGGTAAACAAGCAGAAGGAAAGAATTGAAAGAGAGGCTTTATGCAAGGTCATGTAGTAACAGGACAAGGGGGAATAGACTTAAGTGGAATGACAGTAGTCTTAGATCAGATATTAGGAAGAAATTCTTTACTGGGAGGGGGGGTGAGGCACTGGAACAGTGCCCAGAGAGATTTTTGACTTCCTGTCTCTGAAAATGTTAAAGATCAGGCTGGATGGGGCTCTCAGTAACCTGGTCTAGTGGAAGGCTCCTTGCCTATGGCAAGGGAACTGGAGCTAGATGATCTTTAAGTTCCTTTCCAACTCTAACCTCCACAATTCTAACTGGAATAGCTTCCTGGTTTACTCCATGTGCTTGTACATTCTCAGCTTTGGTTTGCAGTGTGTAATGTTTCTTCGTGACAGATAATTAAGCCACGAGAATCTCAGGCATATAGATTCAGAAATGGTATTTTGACTTTTAATGGGAATTGCTGCATTTAATTTTTAACATAGGGAGGTGAAAATTCTTGTGGTATACCATGGAACACGATTCTTCCATGGAACACAATTCTTCTTAAATTACTCATGGGCAAATTGTTTTAATATGCTGTTAGACACCAGAACAGCTATTATTGGGTCAGAACACTTAAGCTGTATGGAGTTTGTGTTTGCTGGGTGTAACAAAGGTTCCCTTACTATAGCAATGCTCATTTGTCTCAGTAATCAGTTGCAATGCTTTTGCAAAATTGCACGTTTCTGTAAAACCCTTTTTTGTCAAAACACCTATTTTCTCACCAAATTAAAAGAAATCTCTTAGGGGAAAAATGTTCTTCAGATGTGAACTCAAGGTCTCAAAGAATCAAAGACTTTGCAAGGGTTTCTGTGGGTGAAATCTCTTGAAGTCTAAAATTATAGTGTACAACCAGTAAAAGCATGGAGCTTCTGGACCAGGGTGTAACATATGCAAGTTAACATTTCAGTATATGCCAATCATAGAAATGAAAAATCAATACGTTTAAAATAGCCTGCCAACTATTAACATACAGATGGCTCCACAATTCATTTCTCACTGCAGAGGCATATCTGAACGATATTGGTACCAGCAGTATTAGGAAAGTTTAATGTGCCAATATAAAATCTTTAGTTCAGTGTAAATGTATATAAGTTTGAAAAGTAAAGATTATTTCTCTTCCTAATAGTGTGCAGCTTTGGCCAATAGTATCCACATGCGGATCTGTCAAGAATGGACAAAAAAAGTGTTTTACTAGAGTCTTACTAGAGATGTGTTGTGAACTCAAAAAGTTAATTATTAATGTGCTACCTTCTATTTATTTTGGAACAATAATCTCAGAGTTTAACAGCAAATTACATCAGAATTTTACTTTCATCAAAGCTTACACAAGCAAGACTGAAAACTTCATATTTCTGGGGAAAACAAAATTAAATTCCACCTGCATTTCCTTCATTACCTAAGCACCAAGTGATTTCATTTCCAGAATGATTCTTTAATCTAGCAGTTTCCCTCAATGATAGCTTTCATTTGAATTACACATGGCCACACAAGAAGGACCACGACACTACTCCCTGATACACAATGACACTAGTCCTCCCATACTGAACAAGTTTCAAATATTTTGGAGAAAAATTTCTTAATCCAAATTTCTAATCTAGGTTCTGGTTGAGCCTCTGGAGTTGACACAGCAGAATTGTTTAAAATCAATAGGTCCTTCATTTGGAAATGTTACTTCACAGCAAGTTCTTGGGTTAGTGTTACAACTCCCAAGTCCTACTGGACATTCCCGTTAGTAACTCACAGTCACTTTTTGTGATTGTAGAAATGCAATGGGTGCCTCAAGGCTACCATGTTGACCACTTGAGACTCCACTAAGAAAACTACATTAAGACTCCCATAGCAAGTCTCAGAGAAATCCCTCTCTGTGAGAGTCATTGGTATTCAAGAACTTTGTGTCCTGCCTGATGGCTTTGAGACAGAAATTGATGTATCATTTTTCACATAGTAAGGTCATCCACATGCTTCAGCACTTCAAACCCATTACTTTGTCTGTTGCATCTTTCTCTCTGCCGTGCTCTCCGTCAAATGACACTGGACTAATTTAAAAACAGATTTTGGACTGTCATCTTCAGGATGTGCTATAAAAAAAGGAAAGACTTTCCAGCTCCTTGTATCCTCCCTGAGGAAAGATAGAACGTTTCTATTTTAGAACTGCAGTCTTAACTTACAAAATAAATTCTTGGGAATTTTTTTCGCCTAAATATCTTCATTATATTTAAATTTATTGACAATGAGATTCTCCTGACTTAAAATACAAACAAACAAAGACCAGTTGCAATTGGACAAGAGAACCTTATCAAGGAAAAGCGTTTAGTAATAGACCCAGGATTTTAAAAGTATGACACCATGTTAACAAAATTCCACCCTTTTGGGTTTCCTTTATAGTTTCAGGTGTTTCAAGAACGTGGTAGTTGATTTAGCCCCTTATGACTCATGTGAATTGAATTCAGAACATATGGAGGTAACTTTACCTCTGAAAAAAATGTGACCTTCTCATACACCTTCTTACATAACATTCTTATCTAGATTGTGGATGCCCTGACTGGCCAGTGTTTAAGGCAAGGTTGGATGAGGCCAGGAGCAATCTAATCTAGTAGGTGGCATCACTGTCACTGGCAAGGGGGGTTGGAACTAGATGATCTTTGAGATCTGTGCTGATTTTGTGTGGGTGGAGTTAATTTTCTTCACAGCGACTAAGATGGAGCTATAATTTGGATTTGTGCTGAACAAAAAGGTGTTTTTGTTATTGCTGAGCAGTGCTTGCACAGAGCCAAGGTCTTTTCTGCTTTTTGTACTGTCACACTGGCGAGGAGGCTGAAGATGCATGGGAGGGTGGGAGCACACGAAGCTGGGTCAAGCAATTTCACCTGACCTAAGGGACAACTTCATGCTCAGTATACGAAGCAGGGGGAAGAAGGAGGAAGAGGGGGAAATTTGGAGTAATGGTGTTTGTCTTCCCAAGTAACCATGGTATGTGATGGGCGCACATGGGAAGTGTGAATAATTCCTGCCTGCCCATGGAATGCAGTGAGTGAATTCCTTGTTTTGCTTTGCATGTGTGTGTGTCTTTTGCTTTCCCTATTGAATTGTCCTTATATCAACCCGCAAGTTTTCTGGCTTTTACCCTTTTGATGTTCTCCTCAAACAAGTGGCTGCATGGTGCTTGGCTACTGGTTGCGGTAAAACCGCGACAGGTCTCTTCCAACCCAAGATGAGATACTATGATGTACAAAAGTTTGCATGAAAGATCTTTGTAATAATATGCATATATACTGCTGTTGTAATTATTTTATTTCCTTGAAATTTTTTGTCAAATTGTTAGAACAGGCACATGTGCCATATGGTATGCTACATGGCTTATGTATTTAGTGTACAGAGCATGCTATGGTCTTCAAGTATATATTCAGGAATCTTCAGCCTTTTTTTTTTCATGAGTAGAAAGAAAAGAAAGTACTGCTTGCAAGGCCATTGAGATGATGATGGAGAACAATAAAAAATGCAGGGGTAACTGCATTTCACTGATTGTGGAGTATAAATAATAGGATGAAATGAAGAACGTAAAAATGGAAGGTGAAGAAGACAGTTTCTAATTATAAAACAAATTTCAAAGCAAAGATTCCTACAGCAAGAGTCAAGTAAGAACTGTGTTAATTTTGTAATAGAGGTTGGCTAGGTAGAGGTAAGTTCAGAACCTTTGAGATGGAGTGGAACCTGCAAAATAAAAAAAAAAAGGAAGAGAAGAAAGAAGGGGAATTTCTATATCCTTACACCATCTCTTCTTTCTGCGCTTCATAGGCATAGTGATAAAAGACAGCAGAATTGACACAGTATAGAATTCTGTGCCATAGGGTTCACATATGGCATGTGTGCATCAGTTTCCCTTCAGCTACCTCCAACTGATCAATACAAGTCCTGTTTGTAGTTAATTTCCTCTATTAAAGACAAAGTAACTGAATCCTTCTCTTGACACTCACTGGTAGCCAGCTGAGTTCAAGGGCTCATGAATCCACTTAAAAGTAGATTGAACAAAATATTGACATATCGACCAGACTTAATTTGGCACTGGTTATGGGGCAAAATACTGGAAGGAGCTACCTGGGGATTTTCTGGAATCAGGGAAATCTGAGAGAGAGTGGAAAGACCCATCAGGACCCGTCCTGACCTGGCAAAGGCGTTGCCAAAGTAACTATGAGAGATTTAAATAGCTCCAGGGAGCATGAGAGACCTGGAGGATGGTGAACAGTGCTGGTGAACAGCAGGGGCAAACAGGACATGTCACATCAGCAGGACATGGTTTAGCAGTTTGGGTAGGCATGTTGGACGGTGCAGCTGCCCTCCCAGCTCCTGAGGTGAGCTCAGCTGGTGATTTTGTCTTACCCAGCTAGAACAGACCTAGTGATGGTTTCCACATGGTCGAAAGCCGTTCCTAGGAGGAACATGGTGACCCAGATGGAACTCCCTCAGAGTCATGCAGCTGTCCAGGTCTCCAGCTGCAGGAAGTGTTTCAGCTTGGCATTAATACTGGAAGGCAGCAGAGACCTACGGGTCATATGCCAGTGTTGGAGGTGAAATGGATAGCCCAGCTGAAGTGCACTTACACCAATTCATGCAGTATGGGTAACAAACAGGAGAGCTCAAAGCTGCTGCACTGCACGGAAACTACGATGTATTTGCCATCGCAGAGATGTGGTGGGATGACTCCCATATCTGAAGTACTGCAATGATGGTTATAAGCTCTTCAGTTTGCATATCTTCGTGTAGAGTTATTTTCTAGACTGTTTGTCACTCTACATTCTTGTTATTCATCATGTCTTATCAAATAAAAAGACCAAAACTTCCACCAGAAAGTCTGTGCAATTCAGGAGAGCAGATGCTAGAGTCTGATTATAGACAAAGACATTTTAATCACGAGCTGCACTAGTGTAGCCTACCCTTTTCAGTATAATGCCAAAAATTATCCGTATGGTTTATGCACATATTCTTTCCTGTTGATGTTGCTTATACATCAGATATTTAAACAATAATCAGGTGACAAACAGAGATGCACAGTTCTTATTACAATGGTGAAGTTGTACCTTAAAGATAACAAGATGTCCATTTTTATACTTCTGCAAACAAGGTTTCCTTACTTGTGCATTTGATGAGGTCGCAGAATTGATGGGTCAGGGTGTCCCAGGACATAGTCTGCTTTTTTGTTTTTGCCTTTTTTTTTCATTCTTCCCAGAATACCTATGTTGTCACAGAATCACAGAATCACAGGTTATGCCAAATTGGAAGAGACCCACAAGGGTCATTGAAGACCAGCTCTTAGCCCTGCACAGGACAATTCACAAGAGTTGCACTCTGTGCCTAAGAGTATTGTCCAAAGGCTTCTTGATCTCTGTCAGGCTTGGTGCTTTGACCGCTTCCCTAGGGAGCCTGTTCCAGTGTCCAGCCACCCTCTGGATGAGGAACCTCTTTCTAATATCCAACCTAAACCTCCCCTGACACAACTTCAGGCCATTCCCTTGGGTCCTATCAGTGATCACCACAGAGAAGAGATCAGTGTCTGCCCCTCCTCTTCCCTCACGAGGAAGTTGCAGACTGCAATGAGGTCTCCCCTCAATTTCCTCTTCTCCAGGCTGAACAGACCAAGTGACCTCAGCTGCTCCTCATAAGTCTTCCCCTCAAGGCCCTTCACATTACCTTCCTTTGGACACTCTCTAAGAGCTTAATATCTTTCTTATATTGTGGTACCCAAAACTGCACACAATATTGAAGATGAGGCTGCCCCAGTGCAGAGCAGAGCGGGACAATCCCCTCCCTCAACCAGCTGGTGATGCTTTACCTGATGCCCCCCAGGACACGGTTGTCCCTCCTGGCTGCCAGGGCACTGCTGACTCAGATTCAACTTGCCATTGACCAGAATCTCCAGGTCCCTTTCCATGGCACTGCTCTTCAGCATATCGTTCCTCAATCTGTACAAAAACACAGGCTTGCTTCATCACAGGTGCAGAATCCAGCACTTCCCTTTGTTGAATTTCATACGGTTGGTGATTGTTCAGTCCTCTAATTTGTTAAGGTCTGCCTGGAGGGCCTCCCTGCATTTGAAGAAGTCAATAGCTCCTCCAAGTTTTGTCCTGTCTATGTACCTCATTCATATATTTTCCTGTTATCAAATGGCATTTATTTATTCCCCACTTAATTCACATGACACTCACGTTACCAAAGATGATTTCTTACTGTGGGTTTTTTTCCCCACTCTCATTTCCCTGTGGACACCTGACTGTCACATTGAAGTGAGAGTTGTCTCCTAATACTAATGTAATAAAATTATGGTAGTAGGGATATAAGTTTAGGGCAAAAGGAAATGTAAGGAATTAAACTTTTTTTTGTGTAAAACAACAAGTCATAGAGAGGTACTGCTGCAAAATTACCTTTTTGTCAAATTTAAACATGGAGGAAACCTGCTGATACCTGAAGGCTGAAATGAATTCTAGAATTAGATGAGAGTTATTCCAAAATAACCATACTTACTTTTTATTGCTTGCCACTGAAATTTGGTGTAAGTATACCTGCATGTACAGATTATTGCACGTGTTTTGAACTGTTCACAGGACCAGAACTCTTCTGTCCCTGATGCAGAAGAGGCACTCACCCTCCAACCACAAGTATAACACTCAGCTACACCTTGGAGAATCCCAACCATAAATCTTATACATTGGAATCATCAAACCTTTTATTAAAATGTGTTTTAGGCTTTACAACATCATAATACTTCAACCAATTTGGATGGCCATGATCAGACTGTTACCTATTGTACCAAATATCCTCTCATTCCCCTGCTTTCTTCATTAACTTTGGTGTCTATGGGGCTGTTTCTCTCCTATTTTACTAACTCCTCTCTACTATAGCTGCTGTGCAGCATTTTTCACCCTTTCTGGAACAGATTTTTACAGAGTGACCAACAGTGGCACTGGTAGGTCCATCTGTCTTCTGTGGTGTGCTTTTTTGGAATCAATTAGAGCCACCTGGAACTGGCTGTGTCCAATATGGACAGCCCCCGGCCTCTTCTCACAGAATCCAGCCCTGCAACTCCCCTGCTGCCAACTCCTTGGAACCACCATCCATTATAGACTAATTGACCACATTAAATAAATTTCAAAAATGGTTGAAAATTTGTTGTCATAATTTTTAAAGATGGGGATATCATATCAATGAAAGTAATATATTATAGCATGCTTTTAGGTGGATGCTGGTATAATTTTCAGCATTAGTAGTGACTAAAACAGCTAAAACACCAAAGTATCACACAGCAGTTAAGTAGCATTGTTCATGCTACAATACTTAGAGTTTCAGAAAAGCCACAGAAGTATGACAATGTTCCACAAATTGCCAAAATGTCTCATTACGTGCCAGAAAGGTCTTAAAAAGGTTGGCAATGTTTTCCTTTTGATTTGTGACAGAGCTGATGTAAGCTGCCACTGCAGGAGATGATGCCACCATCATTGAAGATATGCATACTGAGTAGTCTACTGTCAGCTTTGGTGATGTGGGGATCATCCCATTCTTATTTGTTAAATTATGTAATACAATCTTCTAGATGCCAGCTGACTACAATTGATATGGTCTTTCTTATTCCTCCCTTCCCTTTAGATGTATGCGCATGTACCCACTTAAATTCAAAAAATTATTTATAAGTATTTGCATCTCCATAACAAATACATAACAGTTGTTGTGTAGAAGTTTTTAACACCAGAGGTTCATAGGAAATAGCCCTGAGACATCTGATGCTAAAGTGGAGTTCTCATGTGCCAGGATTAACTCAAATGGGTCACGCTTTATCTGTTTTTATTTATTTTTTGTTAAACAGAAATTATCTACACTGTAATATCTGCAGAACTTTTTTTTACTTTGGAGAAATATATTGTAGCAGGTACAATTTTCACACTGTTGTACATGAACGGTGGTTTTCAGTGAATTAGAGAAAAGTATGAAAATATTTTTCTTTGATTTCATAAGGCTTTAAAAGGGTGAGATTATTTTTTTTTCTGACCATTCTTCATGAACTAGTTCCAAATGTCTACTTATAGTCTGAAAGGTTTAGGCTCTATGAGCCCACTCCATAAAATTTATGTCTACAAGCTGTGACACTTGTGAAAGGAAGGCATATGCACATTTTATTTACTTTCAAGATTTTTCTATTTTTTTGTTTGTTTTAGTTTCAGCCTGAATAGTGCAAAACCATAGATATATAGGCTTCAGGTAGCACACTAACATTTGGTCATCTGTTTTCTACTACTACAGCAGTTGGGAAAATGGAAGAAATGTATGGAGAGAAATAACTGATAGCTTCTCTCAGATATTGATACACTTTTCATTTAATAAGGTCAAACTCATCCATCAGCCAAAGCTTACTCTGACTCCAGCAATCCCGTTTAATTTCATTTAATTGGAATCAGCTCGTAAGAATCTAGAAATTTATCCTTAGCAACCAGGGTTGTGTTGGAAAAGGTCCTAAAGGAGATGAAGTTCTTACTGCATTCTATCACTCTGTCAGCACAAAAAAAGTATTGCAAATTCTGTTCCTTTTTAGGAAACTTCAAATACATGTCCAGTATCCCACTGTTTTGAGAGTAGAGCTTAGTATGTCTCTTCACATGTTCTCAGTGAACACTTAGGATAGAAATTATTAAACAAAGGGAAACGAGTGACAAAATCTAACTCTATAAATATTATACATTCCAATCGTCTGTCAATGAAAATATTTCGGTTTTCTTGACTAAGGGACAGTTTCTGCTATGCTTATGAGCATTAAATACCTGCTTGATTCTACAGGGAGCCTTATTTTTATGGTAATGATTGGTTTCAATGATTATCTTTTATCTTCTTTGATGAATGACATTGAACCGTAAAAAGGAAAGGCAAGTGAAATTTTTGAGCCTAAAGATGTGCAACAAATTTACGTTTTCAACAAAGGCTATATTCATAATTTCATATGAAGAAGCAGGCTTCCTGGTCCTTTGGGTTCAGTCAGGGCAAGAGAAGATAAATGTTCTCATCATATACAGTTATTAAAAGAGAAAGTCTGGGGAACTGGATACATAGTGCATAAATCAGCATTTGTTTATCCATCTGCCTTATTTTTCTCCTCCATCCAGAGATTAAGGCATATACACACGCTACATTAAGCATCCTAGAGGAACAATTGCAAGTAGCTATCTCTTTTTAAGCATTGTCAATTTCCTTTTCTAATTACTAAAATAATTAAGAATTTGTGACAGTTATGTTCTGAATTAATGGCAAAGAAATGAGCTGTAACACATAGAATGCTCTGTTCCATTGCTTACAACATGATTTGGGAGTATTATTTGTATTATGCTTATGCTCATTTCTGCAAATAGCATGAGTCTGACTGGTGCAGAGATAATTAAAAAGTGAAAAAGCTTACCTATTTGGTTTGTCTGAAAAGCAAAGGGACTCTAAATTGCCCACCTCAAAGGTGGGTATACTTCATTTACTAGAGTGTTATGTTGGTGAGACACCACATGCCCACATAATAATAGTAGGACTACTCTCAAAGTAACCACGTTTCTGGAGAAGCACTAAACACACTGCATAAGATAAGCAAGTGAGAAAGAAAGTTTATTACTCTTTATAGTTATTTGGGTTTAGAATTTTTTTTTAGTAGTTAAAAAATAAAAATTTCCTTTAAAGAAGTAGCTGGCACTTTGCAATCTCTGCCTACACTTTAACTCTTCTTTTGGTGGAAAAAAATTAGAATAAAGCCAATTCCTCTTGTAACCTCTTTGCCTCTGAATGAAGTGTACTTTCTTGTCAGGTGCTAAAAATGGTTACCCATGTTGGTTGTTTTGGTGATACTGCAAATGGAAGGGAAGAACAGTCCTCTGTTGGAAGATATATGTATTTCTGCTGTAAATCCTCCTCGATTGTCTAGGAACAGTTTATTTCCCCTGTTGAAAAGGAAAGAGGAAATTTATCAAGTCAGCACTTATTTACCATTTCAAATATTAAAGTTGCCAAAAAAGAAAGCCTATAACATGACTTTTTTATTTAGAATTGCTATCTGCTACTCACATGAGCATAGGTAAATACATTAAAAAGAGGATTAGCTGTTAACTACTAAAAAGAAAATGATATTTTAGTGGAGAAATGTTACAAACCGAGACAGACATTTTTGCCATTTTTTGCTGCACAACTGTGAAGGAGTTCATGAAGATGATTTCACAGCCCTTGAAATTCCGGAATGAGACTGATTATCAAATAGATCAATGGCTTCTGCGGGAAAGTTAAGGAAAAATACTGTCTAAATACTTACCTTCATGATGACAAATAATAGTAATTTCTTCTCTCAAACAGTCACATCTAATTGACAGAGTCAAATAATTTCAGAACAGTCAAGGATCTTGCTGAATAAAATATTCCATTAATATATAACCTGGTATACTGGCCCTAGCTCTTATTCACACTGAAGGCCCATTAAGATGTATTTATGCTTTTGTCTACACCATACTTCCAAGTTAGTGAAAACGGAATTAGTTCCACGATGTTGCCTACATAATTCTTAGGATTTTGGCAAACAATTGTGTTTGTTTCTGAGTATTATACTTAATACTAACTCCAAATATAAGCACAAGAATGCGTTTGTACCGTTGTCTTTCTTCCACTTGGGAAAAAATTAAAGGTGCTTTAGACTCTAAGATAAAGACTCAGGAAGAACTAATCACTTTAATCCACCTCAATACAACAGATTACATATAAGAATTAATATTGCTGTTAGAGCTTTCAGGGGCCTACTCATTACACATATCACTCTTAGTGGAAATATGTTATCCTAGATTTTCCTAGCATAAGTATGCTCTTGCAGTTTCTGGTAAAATTAAATTATTTCATGCTAAATCTGTAAGAAGTTTTATTCTCTTTAGAAGAAAAAAGGAAGTTAGGTATATTCTGGGTGTGTTTTTCTGGTGGCAGACATAGGGTGTTTTGAGTTTGGGGCATTTTGTTTCATGTCTGTATTTTCATTAGGAGAACTTTTTCATTTATAAATTCATCAAGCTTAAGTTTTCAACAACTGTATTCATTTACATTCTGATAGATTTTCAACATTATATAGGAAAACCCCCAAACACTTAGCCTTCTTCATACCAGAGGATAAATTGCAATCTTTAATAAAATATGGAAGGTGTACAAAATTATTATCTACCTTCCGAGCTGTCACCACCTGATTTAGAGGAAAACATCTATTTATCTACTCTAATTTAGTAGTGCTTTTTCTATTTTGTATGTATGTTCACACTGCTGAGGATTAACATAAAGAGGATAAATAAAAAACAAAAATTCATTCTTCTATGACAAAAATTTGCAAACTCAAACCAGAGGAGAATAGAACTAGAACTTCACTGTTCTTGAGGGAAGTAGTTAGAGAGCACATTGGGTCTCAACTCACTATTATTCACTGAGTTACTACAGAAAATTTCTTTCTGTATCTCCAGTTAATCACCAGAACCAAAACAGAGAAACAAAAGATTTATGCAGAGAAAGAATCAATGACTTATGGAAGCATGCATGTATCTCCTTATGAAAGCCATTTCTGAGTCATACATTTGAATTGCATGCTTTAGGGGAAAATTTTTCACATAAAACAGAAAATTCTACTCATGTATTGACTGTAAACACATCTATCAAGGACTGGTAAGAGATAGCATATGAGGAAATTGTACACAGGATTTTTAATTTTATTTATTTTTTATTTTTTCCAGATTAGTGCCTCTTCAGGCCTGCAGATTGAATTTAAAATTAGTTAAGGTGTGTATCTAAATTTCCCCATGGAGTGAATTTTAGCAAGCTGTTCAAACCAACCTTTGATCAAACACAGAAAAACTGAAACAGCTGGTAAAATCTGGTGGTTTTTGCTGTTGATAGTTACTACTATTGTCCTACATCCTCAAGAATTAGTTCTGACAATATACTTCAGCATTCTGCAGTATTGACTCTACACATCTGTGTCACAGGTTTACTGGTAGAGAATTCAAGCGCTGTAAGAAAAAATGTCAAGGCACACATTTGTTTGGAAAACAGAATAATCAATTCACGAAATTGTTGCAGTACTGTAGATTACATCCTTTTGGGGAGGGCTTGATTGTGATGGGTATGTGGTGTCCATCCAATGTGTATCTTGGTGGACAATTCTCAAGTCAAAATGGACCTACATTCTTTGGCTAACTACAAAGCTTGCACTGCAATTTCTAAGTTGTAACAAAAACCCACAAAAACCAAACCAAACGAAAACAAAAACACCACCAAACCCACTAAACCCACCAAAACCAAAGCTGTAACCAGTATGTGGCTTCTTTGTTTCATGATAGTAGGTAAATTTAGTAATTGAAATTTAGTTCAAGTACTAAAGTTTGATTGATGGTTTCCGGTAGAAAAAAAAAAAGATTGACAGTAGCTGTCATCGCTAAGAGAAGAATTTAAAAACAAACAAGGAAGAGTGAGGAAGGATGTCAAGAGTATAATCCCTGAGGTAAGAGATTGATTATTTATCGTACAGACAAAATAATATCACAGTTTCCCCTTTTGTAATAAGAGAGAGCAGTACTATGATATGAAGAAGAAAGAATTAAGAGGAAACTCAGATTAAAGTATTCCAATTGTGTTTGTAAAATAGCAGAATTTTGAAATGTCTGCAAACTGCTACCGCTCCTGTTTTGACTGCCACAACCATTTTTTCCTGGATGTTCTGTTAACATTCATTACAGCATTCCCGGATAATGAGAGATCTGTGCTTATTATTCCAACCTAAATGTAATACATTTTTAAGCAGTCATATTTCTTATTAATTTCAACTTTTCGACCTTAGGATGGAAAAATTAGGAAACTGGACTTAATACAGAAAACATAGATGCTTAGACAGGATAAAGCTCCAGTAACTATTCCAAATTTATTTTTAGACCATCACCATTTCAAGCTGAAATTAATTTGTATATAAAAAGATCATTCAGGTCTTCTCTGTTCTGCTCAGAGAATAGGATAGTGTTGTTTAATGCCACTCACATTAAATATTAACTGTTTTCTGCAGCCAAACTAAACTAAGAGTAGCAATAACAAAAACATTCTGTAAATTATTTATGTGTAACTTCATATATTATCCCAAATCCAGACATATGAGAACAGTTTTAAAAAGAAAGTTTTAAAGCTTTAAAAGAAAGTTGTTTTGCTTTTTTTTCCTCTGAAGTTTCCTTTTTTTGACAGATACCTCTTGAAAATATTGATATTTTTATCTAATTTTCATGCTTGCTTAAGTTTCAATGTTTTTCTTCTTTTTTTTTTCAAAGTTTTACTGAATCATTTAGCAAATTATCAGATTGAAATATGACAATCCACCTCATTTAGGCTTTTCCTTTAATTGCCTTTGACAAATAATTGTTATTTTGGTGTTTCCATCTTTCTAGTGTGTGTTACTATATTAATTTATTCAAGTCAATATCTCCTGTGTTTAGTGTCCTCTAGTTCCTAATGAAAGTCTCTGATCTTTATTTATCAATAGGCTGGTTTTAAGGATTTAATGATGGTTATGTGCATAACAACTAAAGTGCTATGGAATTAAAAGAAAAAAAGAAAACGATTAATTATTTGCCTATCTTGTACCACCTTTGCTCATTTAGGTATTTGATTGTCCTAAAAATCTGAACCTTGCTTCAAGTTTTCATTTCTTTCATCCATCCGTGCACCCATCCAAAAGACATATATTTCTGTAGTAATTCTGAAAGGATTTGTACATGAAGCCTGAAAATTAAACAATATATGCTATTTCTGGTTGCTTAGGCTTTCTTGAGTTCTTTTATGACAGTAATTTTTAATGCTCTATTTATTTGAGTCTGTACAGAACATATGCGTCAGAAAATAGCAACACAGAAGGAGTATAAAAATGTGAGTAAAAGCTGCAGCGTTACAAAAGCAAATTATTGACATGTTGTTTACCACTTGCTTTGATAGTCTATTTTTGCAAACAGAGCAGTGATAATAATATGGTATGAAGTGGACCCAGGCTTAAAAGGCTTTTTTTATCAGGATTTGAACATTATTTAAATGTATCTACCAGTAACTTATTCTAAAAATTAAACCACTAAAAAGCAGTCTAGACTATAAATTCTAAAAAAAAAAAAAAAAAGGAAGCAAAGTATTTTGTAAAACCAGCAATATAATATGATATTTAAAATGTGATAACATCTTCTGGACAGAGTGACTTGAGAACATATAGCACTGGGTTGTGGTAAGTAAAGACTATGGGCACCTGCTGTGTGCAAGAGGGGACCTACTGCCAAAAACTGCACAAGAAGAGTGAATTTTCAAGTTCAAGGTTGAACACTTTTTGTTCAAGAATGTTCTTGCTACTCTCCAAAACCCCATGGATAGTATAAAAAAAAAATCTATCAGCTGTAAGCAAAAATTTAAAAATGGTTGTCAGGCATAAATGGAATTTTAGCAAGAGGTGATTTCATTTAAAATGGCTTGGGAACACAAGTCAGGTTTTTGCAGCAGCCTGAGCTTGTCTATTTCCAGTCAATCCACCACAACATTGTGGGAGTGAAGTACTGGTTCTGCTGTGGAATATGCAGGTTTGGCATTAAACTTTGTCAGGCCAGAGTTTCAACTCAAGTGAGTAGTGTAATACTGACAGTATTAATTTTTCATGTAACAGTAATAATTTGTCATGTTTCATCCTTGTTTTCTTATTTGCCATGAACACACATCTCAGTGAAAAATCCTTCCAGAGAGAATGGCCTAATGCATCTGATTTTATAACCTTGTTTTGAAATTAGGTGTGAAATAAGTTCTGAGAAAAATTACTGGAGAACTCACAATCGTTTTTCTGCTTTCCAAGGTAGTGAATCTAATAAAGTCTTACAGAGCACTGAAAATATGTTTTAAGGAAAAGAAGTGTGGGGAGAATTAAAAAAAAACCAAAATGTTATGAGTTATTTGAAAAAAAAAGAAAATATTTCAAGAAAAATACAATATTTTTCTGTATTAACTTAAATGATTCATTTTCTTTAACAAACTGTGTTCCTATATTGCATTAGAGTTTTTCATGAGAAGAAACAGTTCCTTAGAGTATTTCTGTTAATGGCATGCAGAGACAATTCATTTCAGCCAGATGCATTTGCCTCATGATAAGCACTGAAACTTGGAAGAATTAAACAAGTGTGACATGATATCACAGCACAGTTTGAATATAGAGTGTTTGGAGATTTAATGCTTTAGTGAGGAGACTTGAAGGGTGACCTCATTGCTGCCTACAACTTCCTTATGAGCGGTAGCAGAGGGAGATCTCAGCTCTCTCTTATCTGGCGATTGGATGAGAGCAAATGGCTTAAACATGCATCAGAGGAAGTTCAGATTGGAAACTAGGAGAAAGTTCTTCAAAGAAAGGGTGGTCAAATACTGAAACAAGCTCCTCAGGGGAGTGGTTGTTCAAGAAGCCTTTCAACAATGTCCTTAGATATATGGTTTGTCTTTTAGGTGGAATCAGGAGTTGGACTCGATGATCCTTGTGAGTCCATTCCAAGCCAGCATATTCCATAACTCCGTGATGTAATTGTTAAGGAATAGCATTCCTGCATAAAGTAGTTGCTTTTCATGAATAAATAAATAAAATTTTATTAATAGACAATTTAATTTGATTTGCAATTTAAGTAAATGGACAAAAAAATTAAACTTAATTTTTAGGCTTTGTTTTTTAACGTATATAAATATAGGATAAAAGACAGTTCACTAAAGGAATTATGGATACATTGCATTTCAAAAGAAAAATTCCTTTGAGGTTTTCAAAGTTTCAAGGCTTTGGAACACTCATTTTCATTGGGGAAATTTGCCTTCTGATTCCTGCAGAGTAAAAGTACTTTGTGAAATACCTGTATACTTGTTAGGCTTGTGAAGGATACTTAAATTTTTTCTATATATGTCAGAATTTGTTAAGGATAATTAACCTTTCTGTATCATCTCCATGGCTGCAGTATATACATGACCAATGTATTATTCGAGGAGAAATTTACCAAGCAGAATAATTTTTCTAAAGTTTTTTTCCTTTTTATCTGCTGCAAAGTAACAGATTATAACGCTTAATTTATTCTTTTTTGAAAATATTTGTTTCTGGATTAGAAAATAAAATTTCCTATTAGTTTTAATCAGTGTTATTCAAAATAAGAGCTTGTATAATAACGTATCTAGGAAACAAAAGTCTAATAGAAGTAGATAAGTTTAATAGCCCAAAATGTAAGCACTCCTATGCATGCAAAGCTTTTTGTTCTCCTTGCAAGGAATAGAGGAATAATTTTTTGTGAGTTTATATTATATTCAAGATTGTATATTAATTCCTACGTGGACCACAGTGTGGTCCTATGGCTGCTGTGCTACTACATTGTTGTGGGCTCCTAAATCAACTTTCAAAAAGCAAATTCAAAAGCATAACTGTAATTTCAAATGTTATACCACTACACTTCATTACATATTCTGATGGGGAGCTTGTTCCACTTTCAGCAGTTCAAAAAACTATATTTTTGACGGTTCTTCTACGTATTTTTTTAGTAAGATTTGCATATCAGGTGAATTTTGAATAATATTATTCAATTATGCTTGGTTGGTTGTAACTAGTTTCCTGCAGTTACCTCAGAAATGTATTAATTACCAAACTGACCAAAATAAACACATTGGCATGTATAAGCCTTCACTGTGACAAGAGGTTATTCTTAAACATACTGTGATGAAGCAAACACACCAGAGGGTCTGAAACCTATGCAAACATACTCAGTCAGAGAAAGAATTTCAGTTATGAACTAAAGTTTTCGTGTTCCAGATACCAACACGAGTCTAATAAAAATATTAACTTTCACTATGCCTTTTCAGGACAAATGCTCCCATCCTGTTTGACTAGGCAAGCACCTAGTATGTATTTGCATGTCTAGGTTGAACACACCCAGCTAAAATCATATGCTTTATTCATAGAAAGTTTTTAAAATATGACTGGTATTTTCTGCAATACAGTTAAACAAAGTAGTCTAGACAGCTCTATCTGCTGTCAGAGGTGCAGTTCATGCAATTGAGAGTTGTAGCTAAGTTTTGAAAAGAAGCTGTTTCTTGAAAAATATAACTTTAAGGTGTTTTTTTGAAGCATAAGTATTCTAATTAGCCAGACTTCATGAGAAATCTTAGAACATAGATAAAGGCTAAGCATGATATTTGAAGCCCAGTTACAACATTTTCTGTAACTTTACAACTTATTTATAATGCTGTTACGTATTGTATACCACCTCTTGAAATTAAGAAAATGAAACTTAAAACCAAAATGTTTCTGTCATATTTAAAAATTTAAGCAATAATGCTATGCATCAAACTGCCTCTTACCCATGAAATATAGGGCATACATTGACAATGAATGAGCTGACGCTTATTGCTTGAATTTTTACATATCTAAGTTGATTACTATAAGTAAATACTTTCAGATTTCAAACCTTTTCACATGCATATTTCAACTTGATCTCTGCTAAATGAGACTACTATTCTCACCATTATTCATGAAGCTACTATGAAAACTACTGCAGAATAAAAACGTGTGAGCAGATAAAACACTACAAAAAAATCAGCACTGCTAACTCCACCACCCATGGTATTCAGTTGTCTGCCCATTTAAAGATAAAAATATTATCTGAAATAATATGGGTTTTAAATTTACTTTTCATACACTTCAATCTGTCACTTTCTTTCCTCCTTCAGAATGCATTAGTATTTATAAATGTGGACATTTTAAAGAACCAAGTAAGTCCTCTTCAGAGATATTGAAATTTTGTTAATGTACTATTTATATTAAAAAAAATACTAATATGATTTTTATAGTTAGAGTCTATAGTAGTCCGATTTGCTATGACATAGATATAATTCTGGTACTCAAACCTTATTTGGGACTGCAGTTCTATTCTTTTTATTTCAGCTTCCCAGTCCACCCTGCCTCCTACCTCCTGCCAAGAAAAGGATTGAAGATCTTCCAGTGCTTCAAACTCACAGAATTAAGTACTACTTCATTGAATTGGCACTTATGACAGGTAGAAAGTCACTATCATAGCTACTTGAACAACCCTTCTTCCTGTTACTGATGAGTTACAGGTAATCACAAAATCACAGAATCACAGAATATGCTGAATTGGAGGAGACCCACAAGAATGATCGAGTCCAGCTATTAGCCCTGCACAGGACCATCCCTGAGAGTCACATCATGTACCCAAGAGATTTGTCCGAAGACTTCTGAAACTCTGTCAGGCTTGGTGGTGTGACTACTTCCCTGGGGAGTCTATTGCAGTGTCCAACTACCCTCTGAGTGAAGGACCTCTTTCTAATATCCAACCTAAACATTCCCTGACACAACTTCAGGCTATTCCCTTGGGTCCTGTCACTGGTCATCAGTGTCTGCCCCTCCTCTTTCCCTCATGAGTCTCTCCTCAGTTTCCTCTTCTCCAGGCTGAACAGACGAAGTGCCCTCAGCCCCTCCTCACACGGCTTCCCCTCAAGGCCCTTCACCGTCTTCACTGCCCTCCTTTGGACACTCCCTAACAGCTTCATATCTTTCCTGTGTTGTGGTGCTCCAAAACTGCACACAGTATTCAAGGTGAAGCCACCCCAGTGCAGAGCAGAGCGGGACAATCCCCTCCCTCAACCGGCTGGTGATAAATGGACTTTGTGGAGTCTTTGCATGTTTCTACGTTTATAAAAGACTGAAGTATCTTTAAAAAACTTCTTATGGCTGTACATTTGGAGAGTGAACTGATCTCAGAAATTAAAAAAAAATAAAAATAAAAGGCATTAAAGACAGAGTTTAAGAAAGCATAATTTTTTTGTGAAACACTGAACTAAATAAAATAAAGATTAACCATATTCCATTCTGAGCTAATCATATTAGATGCTTCTTTTTAGCATAAAACCTTGTCAAAGGGAAGTCATGTACAAAACTTCCATTAGTGTAGCTTTGGATTTCAGGTTTTGGGTATCACCACAATGCACAAGTTTGTATTTCATACAGTCAGTGAAGCTACTGCTCAAGGGTAAAAGCAAAGCTCAGCCCCTGTTAATACTTTGACCTTATAGTAGGTTGTTTTGGATTTTTTATCAGTAATCAAAAAATCGTTATTTCTAGTATTAAAAATAAGCAATTTTCCCTCTTTCTAAATTATTTTAAATTCCAACATCTGAAAGACCAAACTAGGACAGTTATTCCCAATGAATAGAACAGTAAACTGTACATAATCTCGGTAAAGAAGGTTTTTGAAAAGAAAAAGAAACCATCCTTTCAGAAAGAGAAGTAAAATAATGAGATGAATACTAATATGTATGGAATTAATTTGCAGGTCCTTGAAGAAAGAAAAAATACTATAGAACAGATTTTGAATAGAAATGTTTCTGTTATAGCTAATGGTTGGATTTCCAAAAATATGTGACAGTATTATATAGTCAGATACTCAGAAAACTTGTGAATCAAAATGTGTCCTTTAATTTTACTTAGGTAGTCTGGTATCGTAGACCATTTTCTGTGGCACTGGTTAACCACACAGTCAGTGCACAGGTAAGTGCAATTGGCCAGGAAAAATAACGTGGAGCTGCTTTGAATTCCTAGGAACTAAAATTTGCCAGAAAATGCTGGATAATATAACTTTCAGTTTCTAAATAAGACAGAGTATCACTCTCATTTTGAAAAGATATACAGGTTCATGCACATCATGGATACATATTCAAATTATTTGACCTAAAATATAAAGAAAAAAATATGCAAGAACAGGAAAAAGTAGCATAAATACTAGTCATATTTTCATTTTCAAGACCTATAATCCACCCATGTAATCAAGGAGTACTGTAGTCATAAATATACAAAGCTTGATTTTTCAGTTAAAAAAAATCACTTTTGCACAGTAAAATACCATGTATCTCTTCACTGATGTGTGGATTTAATTCATATATAACATAGATTTAACCAGAGATCTTGGTAATGAAAGTTGGTCAAGGTAATTAGAAAACTCTACTCTTCTCATCGATACTTGATGTGAATAAAAAGTGGTGCACACTGTTTTCACTGGTGATTCTTTGACCTTTTAACTTATTTAACATTTTTATATATATTTTTCTCAATGAAATTTCAATGATGGGAGAAAAAGCCTCAGATGACTTAGTTATGTTGGCCAAGTTGGAAAGGATAAAATGTTCTCAAGCCTTTTCCAATTCATAAAAGAAGCAATACTACTGAGGTAGACTATTACAATCATTACGGTCATCAAGATATTTATATGAAAGAAGAATGCAATGTAGTTTCACTACGATTGCCCAATCAAGTTTCAGCATGGTAAAATAATTTAGATATATTTAAAAATAAAAAATTGGATGGCCTGAGTGTGTATGAAAGATTCTAAGTAGGGTAAGAATGTTAAATGGTGTGGCATTATTCATTCTATGGGAAAAAAAAGTTACTCCCCTATTATTTTTATATAGTTTACTATTTCTGAGTAGAAACTTGGAATTTAATTAGATTTTAATGGAATTATGTACCTTCATGTAAATAACAGCACACAAAAGGCTGAAAAGCTGCTTTTTTCTTTGTGAGACGCTTTATGCGTATGAACAGTATTGTTGGCTCATTGTTACGCATACAGCTGGATGGAGGATCACAGCCTACAGCTGGAAAAATAACCCTGCTTTACGCAAAACTAACAGCCTGATTGCTATGCTGTAATATGTTCTTTTTAAAAAAGAGTTCAACAATTATTAGAAGTTTCTAAAAACTCCGGTTTTTAACACATATCTCTGAAGAGATGAAGAGAAAGTTGAAATTATAATAAGGTAACCTACTTGATAATGTTATTATGGACCAGCAAATACTTTTCCTAGAAAATTTACTTAGTAAGCTAAATAGAATTTACCTTCATTTACTGTATTAAATGAAATTTAATATGAAGATCAGAAAAAAATCAAACTGCTAGCTTAGTACTAGGAAAAAATATTCTGCACAGGAGGGACTCGGATGTATAAACACGAGTATTCAGGGGTAGTTGATATAAAAGACTGACAGATGTAGACAACTTAAAACACTCCTCCTTTCTGAAGCTGATGGGAGACTCTGTGTGACATACACACTATGCCTAATATAGAAAACATACTACTGTTTAATCAACTGAGTTTAATTAACTGAGCACATACTATCCAAGAACTTTAGGGAATAAAAACCAGAATAAATATAGTGAGCGTATTTGACACAAACACTGGCTTAGTAAACAGCACATTAACTAGTTATTAACTTATGAATATGGCTTTTGTGGTGCTCCTATATCCTCATATTATTAGGATAGGATTTTGAACATAAGGAGAACCAGACATCTGGTTCACCTTATTCTCCTAGGTAGATTTGAAATACAAGATATCAGAAGGAGCATGCAAATGTAGATACCAAGTTAGCAAAGGTACACAGTGACACCAGTTTTGACATGGATATTTTTAGAAGGAATATCATAATTTTGCACATTTGTCTGCATATTTTTTTCTTAAAGGAAACAAAATGGGATACCACAGCAAATACTAAAACCCTGATAAGAAAACCATCACACCCTGGAAAATAAAACTGTCTTGTGAATACTTTTAAAGACTTTATCATGATTGCAAATACTTTTAAAGCCTTTATCATGATTGGAAATACTTTTAAATCTCGCAAGCCAAAATTTATCATTCTTATAAAGATGGCACAGTTTCTCCTAGTTTAATTTTCTAAAAATTCTTGTCATTTCATCCTGACAGGGATTATGAATAGTTGGTTTATGAAATCTGTATCAGTGAAATATCATGTCATCACTGATTTAGAAATTGTTGTTTCTGATATGATGAAGAAAGAAGGGTGCCATTTACCTTGACTCATTTAATAAGACAGAAGAAACTGCTTGGACCACTTTAGGTGTCAACACGAATGTTATTTCAAGCACTGGATAAATTATGTGAAAGGTTCTTGCTCTAAGTCAGAAGGAAGTATAAGAAAGCTAAGCACTGCCCGTGAGTGCATAGAAGAGTATTCATACATAAATGTGTAACTGTATATGCCATAACTTCATTACTGCTCACACATTAGTCTCATGACTTTCCTCACAGACAGTTGAAAATGTACAGCTGTTGGTCCTTTCTTTCATCAGCATTTCTTATTTCTCATTAGTGTTGCACTTCTGAAATGATTTTGGCTGTGATCTGATAGCATAGACTTTGACGTAAGAACGTTGAGAGAGAGCAAATGGGAACAAGTGCAGACCTAGATTAAACTGCCATCTTGTACTGTAATGAAACAGACCAAACATTTTCCTAACTTTGAAAAAAACCCCACTTCAGACATAGACACCTGGATACAGCTTTTACTAATTGCAAAACATTTGCATTGGACAGTGTGAAAATTATGAATATTCATACTGCAGTTGCATAATTCATGTAAATTTTTAAAAAAAATCACATTTCAAAAGGTGTAAACTTTGAAAAAATGGAAACACTGTTAGCAACAGCAGTTAGCCTTTGAGAAAGAAAAATGCCTCTTAGATCAAAAGAAACCACAGAAAATGCTTTTGTTTATATGTTTATAGAAAACTCAGTCATTGATGAAACGCCTATCACCTCTGACCCGTGGAGTTGTGTTTTCAGGTAACATCATGGCCCATATATGAGGTTTTCCTTCTATCCTATTGCAATTATCCAAGGAGAAAAGACAAAGAACTTCCTGAATAGTAAATGAACTCTTTCAATTCCTTAAATTTCTCTGACTTTTAAGTTAACTCACCTGTTATGGACCTGTTTGTCTATATGTAATTCTGTCCACCTGCTATGGGCCTATGTGTAATTTTGTGTTTCTGTATTTACACTTGATATACTCTGGAAGTGGGCCAATTAGTTATTTCTGATCAACATATGACTCCATTAGCTCTTGTTCATTTTTTAATCCATCTTCTCCTGTATAGGTAAAAGAAAAGCTTTTTTCTTAATGTTTAATGATACACTTCAGTGGTTTTTTGAAGGAACTTGCTCATATGGATTCCTTGTGACATTAGACTGGCAATTGATAGGAGTTTAGAACATTTTGAATTCTGAAACAAATGCTGAAGGGTTAAACACATATCTTAGTAATTTCTTGAAATAAGGCACAGGAAATGGGGTTCATAAGTGATCCCTTAGTAACAAGATCAACTATTTTTAATCACAATTTAAAACAAGACTGATGAGGAGATTGTAAAATCTGTTCCTAGAATCACTATAACTAAAGGGAGAAAACAGAAGCAAGGGAAGGTAGCTGTGATAATTGAATGTCAATGTTATGCCTTGTGAAAACCTTTATTGAATTCACCTTCTGGGATTCATCGCTGTTGTTTGGCAGAGGCCTCCTAATTTCTTAATTAATTCTTACCAATACATAGATTTGCAATTTTGACTTAAAGATTTCTTAAAGTGATACAGTACAACAATGGATCACATAATAAAAGGCCTCATTTGAAGCCCACAATTAAGGAGTTTGTCCATAAATAACCAAGGATGATATAAAGATGATGAAAAGTAAAATATTAGGCTACTTATTTATTCTTAGCCAAATTTTGTTCTGTAAACAAGGGAAGTTACTTCACAGTATTTTTGTTTTCTCTTTTGTAGTCCATAAGTATTTGATTTTGGGGGTAGAAAAAACCAGCATCCTAGGTCGAGTTCATACTCCATGAAACACAGCAAGATTTGTTCAACAGATGCATAAAAACAATAAAAAATCTGTCCCAGCTGAGTTAAGTATGAGAACATGCAGTGTTTGAATATTGCCCTAAAGTAGCTACACATTATAAAACATGTGCACATACCTCTCAGTTCTTCGTAAAATTTCTTTGCTGCAATAAGTGATATAATCTGATTAATTAGTATTTGTTTGTGTTTTAATGATCATGTTACCAGATTATTCACTTTTCTTTATCATTGCTTATATCAGAGGCATACAGAGGTTCCTGTCTGTCCACTTGAGACTTCTTTGGGCCTTTTTAGATCTGTATGTGCTTGGTCTCAAGGTTAAAAAGCATCATCTCACATGTTGTGATTGCACATGTGTTGTCTTTAACTGAATCTTGGACAGGCTTGTTTTTTGGTTTTTGTTTTTTTAAACACCTTCTGGTTTGTAGTCTCATATGATTGTAAATATCATTAGAACTTTAAATGAAGATTAGTCCATGCCAGTATGCAACATCTTGATTGAATAAAAATAGTAATTATAGTAAATCAAGATGTTAGATATTGATTGTTATTAGGCATGTTTCTAAGTCACTCAAGGGTATGAAATGGTGTTACTTTTGATAAGCACACCAGCCTGAATGCTACTCTGAATTTATCACTGCACTTTGATTTACCTCCTCCCTTCTGCCCCAGTACGTCCCCTCTATATTTGGCATCTGTCACAAAGGGACTGTTGATACTCCTTCATTTTCCATAATTAACCTGAGAATTTAACAATTTAGAGAACTTGCTTAATTACTATTTCCTTATTGCCTTCTCCATTCATTATGATAAACAGTACATTATGTAGCCTGAGTTTCTAGTCGTGAGGAGATTGAAGTTGTGACAAATTTTAATGATTTATACTGTTGTGTGTCTTAATCAGACCAAATCAACCTTTGGAATATTTAAGTGAAGGAGGAAAGAATACTCATGCTCAAGGTTCTACATCCCTTCTCTCCATACAGCACTTCACTAAACTGATACACAGCATCACCACGAAAGGTTAATCAGGTCCTTGGATGTCCTATTTAGTTGGCTGGGAATTTTAAGTGCAAAATTTAAGTGTAAATGATATATGTGGAAGGAGAGGAAACGACCTTTGATAAACCATCATGTTTCTATCAAGGTAACTGATGGACTTAGTAAAACTGGATCTGTAAATTATTTCCGGAGAAGGGGAAAAAAGAAAAAAAGCTGGCAAATACCAAATACAGTAGTTGTTAATCAAAGAGACTTGAAACAAGGGTTGTGTTTAAGGTCTATCTGTGCTCTCCTCCATGTGATTCCTCCACTAATCAGGATGCAGCTTTCTGCCTGCCAGCTCTTCCTGGCTGGGAAGATGAAGGGGATCTTCTTGACCCCATTGACTGCTCCTCAAAAATGCATAAAGTGACAGCACTGAATGACTAGACATGGATGTATCAGTCTGTAGAGTGCTTGGTCATCAAGATAGGACACCTGGTTGGAGCATAAGGCAGCTTCTTTTTGGGTAACTTGCTTATGTAATCTTCTTATGGAAACCACCGTGGGAAGGAACAAGAAGATAACTGCGTGTTCCTCTTTTACCACAGCATCGAGCCAAGACACAGATGTCATCCATGTGTATAGAGGCCTGGGAAAATGGAATCTGTGCTCGGTTTATCACTTCAGACATAGTTTAAATTAACCATAACTAAGGTTTTGGAATTCGTGTAGAATTTGTAAAGGATACACTTAAAACCAAGTGAGCCAATTATTATTTTACTATAACTTATGCTGTTAAAAGAAGAAAGCTGAAGTAGCTTTTGACTGAGAAAAACGCAATTCAGTTATTTCACAGCAAAGGTATGACAAAATGGGCATCAACCAAGGAGTTGATGAACAGCCACGGGCTTTTGCAACATGAATAACATCATTATGGTATCAACAAATTTTGTGATAAGGGTGAAGGCAATATAGACTGCAGATTGCTCATGTTTTGCAGTGACAGCAGTCAGAGTAACATCTGGAGCACAGCATGCTGCTCCTGATTGTACTGTCACCACCTCGATTATGTCACCACTTAAATGAACTTTATCTTCTAAACAGGGAGATTCCTTTTCTGCTCCATTTACCCAAAACACATCTACCTAAAAAAATTTTTTCCTAAAATAGTCTATTGGGGGCGCTCTGCATATTCTGTTTTCTACTTCTGAAACAAAACATGAGAACTGTAACATGTCTACAGTGAGAGGACTAGAGAAAATGGCCTGGAGACAGGTGAGATTCGGATTAGGTATCAGAAAATTTTTTTTTACTGTCAGGGTGGTCAGACATTGGAATAAGTTGGCCAGGCAGACAGTGGAGTCACCATCCCTGGAGACATTTAAAAGATGTCTAGATCTGGCGTGGTTGATGTGACTTAGTGATTTTGGGGCTACAGTGATAGTGTAGGGTGGACGGTTGGGTTTGATTATCTTAAAGATCTCTTCTAGCCTTGATAATTCTTTGATTCTATGATTCTATATTGATAGTTCTTACACCAGAGCTTTTTTTTTTTTAACATGGCAATATTCAAATCTTCTTATACAGTCCATATAGAAAACATTTCACACTTCTATGGCAGTTTTCTATTCTCATTTGCCCAGAGACTGAACAAGGCGAAAAAAACATCTATCAGGTAGGTAAGATACGTTATCTGCTTCTAATATGTGATTTAGGCTGTATGTCAAGCCCTATATAAACCTTGCTAGACAGATTTAGTGTGAAAACCTTGAGCTTTACAATATAGCATTTATAACATTTTCAAAGTTAGCCCTCTGAAAATACAAGCGTATTATTTTGCTCTATCAGCTCTTCTCCTTCTCTTTTCTTGTTTTGGGCTTTTCATGGACTTTAGTGATATTCAAGCCCCAAGTGAGTGAATACATCCTGCTAGTCCAACAGAAGATCCACATTTAGCCTGAAGTAGTTAATTGTATTTAAACTACTTCAAATACAAGTAGTTCAAAGCATTTGCGTGCTTGCAGTTATTCTTTTAGCTTTTAAGTACACATCCTGTACGTTGTTAAGCATATTCCATTAAATAATTCTCTGTAAGTGATGAAACTTCACTAGAAACATTTAATTTTGGTCCAAGGAAGAAGAGGAACTTATATTTCACTGACATCATATTTAAACAAACAAGTTAAATATTAGTGAAGGAGCTGAAGTTCAGTTTTACTTAATTTGATATGAGGTTTCCAGCTCTTATCATCACAACTACATGAGGAATGTAGTTGGCTTTGCAGCATTTGTATGTACTATGAGACACCTAAACAATGATTATAAGAAAACAAATATCACATTTGCATTATTATGTTAGTGTAAAGATTTCTTAAATTAACAGAGAGCTTGTGAAACACTTCAAAATGTACCCCAGGTGAAAGGTTGTTGGAGGGTTTTTTTACATGTATCAGGTAAACAAGGAATGGTTTACTACAGCCACCAGCAGACATAGATCTGGCTGCCTTTTGCTGTGGGCAGGTTTAAAAATCTCCTTGATTGAATATTAATTTTGTCCTTCACATATTTTCACTTAACCAACACACTGTGTAAAAGAAACATTTAGTGAAATTAAATAAACTTGTGCTCTCCAAGTTTGAAATATATACAATCATGAATGATCTATTGCCCAATAGATCTCATAACCCAAGGATCAAATTAAATTATCATGTAACTTGATTAGGCAGCATGTCTAAAGCTCCTTAAGTATGGCAGATTTTTTATAATGAATAGTTAATTTTGGAAACACACTGCCACAGGACACTGTGGAAGCCAAAAATTTAATACAATTCAAAAATAGATTGAATAATCTCATGGAATAAAAATCTAACGGAGTCCAAGAAGAGGGAGAATATGAATGAACTCTTCAGCACCTAAACATATATTTTCAGAATCACGGAGAATATCTTATGGAAACATAACTGTAATCTCAGAGTTACTGTCAGAAACTTGATACTTTTTTGCTGGAGAGCTTTAGTTGAGTCAAACATTGCCTTCTTTTTCCCCCTTCCATAATGGAAAAAACAATAGTCCATATTCTCTTATTTAGGTACCTCCTGTATAACTCCAAAGTGACCATAAATTTGTATTTCTCATGAAATAGACTATCTAATTTCTCATTCTCCTTTCTTAAGTATCAATATCAAGATTACTGTTACAGAGTATTTTCTAGCCAAATTTCTAGTTAATTGCTTATTCTATATTCTTTTCCTATTGAAATTTTACAGGGCAGTATTATAAATAGTAATATCTTTATTACTTTATATGGCAAATTGTTTTCAGAATACATAAGGATTTGAGTTGTTTTTATTTTAGATGGAAAGAAACACTTTTAAAATAAAGCTAAAATTATAAAAGAATAAAAAGTGATAGGATTCTCTTTGGGTGTCTACGGATATTCCTGATGCTCTCCACAAATCTCCTTGACAGCCACATGCCAAACCAGAAAATGTAAGAGAGGTAAAACCTTCAAGAAAACTGGTGTCAGTGACCCAGAGACTTATTCCAATTGTTGAAGCTGGTTCACTAAACATCCATGACCAGGTGGTTGTTAGTGCTCTCCTACCATGGTGTCATCTATCTGTCCTCTGACCCAGGCCTCCAGCTCTCACCTCTAGTCTCCTAGAGGTTGTCCCTAGGCATGTCCCATGGAGAAGCCCTTGATATCTGAGCTGCTCCATCACACTGAGAACCACTCCATCCTCGACTTCCTCCCTGCCCATACTGAAGAGTTTTTACACAACTCTCTCCCTAGTTTTGCAAGTTGTCTTACCACATCTCAATTTTTCCAACAGCTCCCCAGTAGCAGCCTCTATCTATAGAGTGCTAGTGAGGACATGCACCTTTCCAGGTGCTTTGGAAAGAAATGGGGGAATTTGGTAAAGCAGCGTGTATCAATGAAACATGAAGCCCTTTGGTGTAAGAGCAGGTTCCTATTTGCTTTCTAGGTTACAGCAACAACTGTTTCTATTTTATTTGATTTGCCTGGTTTATGTGACCATATTTCCAGGGCCTTCAGAGTATGTAAAGTCAATTTAAGCTATCTTGGAATTGGAAATGCTATGTGAATATTCCCAAGTGCCTCCTGCTCAAACAAAGAACACAGTTAACAGAACAATAAAAGAATTGTCCAAAAAAAGATGGAGTTAAACTGGATCAAAACATGAGTTCTGTAGCAGTATCTATTATTCATAAGCATTAGATGCTGCAGAAAATAATTAATAACTAACTTGAAATTAATGGGAACAACTTTTCCTACTTATTCATGTGTGTTTCATAAATTTCACCTTCATCTTTCAGGAACAAAAAAGTTCCTCCCTTAGTTTCTCTGTATTTTTGAACAAAACTTACTGACATTCAGGATTTGAGAAGATTATAAGTCTCTGGGCAGGACAATCTGTCTGTGCCTTCATACACCTCTGTGTAATGTGTAAAATTGCTGCCATTCTCTGTGTGACCTCAGCAATTGTGGAACTTCAAAGATTAAGAGCAACAGTCTATTGGTTTTTCAGACCATTATTTTGTCAGGAAAACACTGCAGTGGTTCTGTGCTGGCTACCATTTTTGCAATCTTGCAATACTTTATCTGTATTTGATGTGTGACTAAGAGCTGTAGGAACTTTTGCATAGAGGAATTATCTAGACTTGAAACACACGTAAATATCATACAGTATTCCTCTTTGAAAGTAATTGTGTTAATACACTAGGACTAGTCTGTGCTGTGTGGAAATGATTGACTGAAATCAATGCAAGATCAGCTGAATAATCTCCTGGACTGCAACAACCTCCACAGGTCCTCTCTGTGTTACCCTTAAATAAAGAAAACCTAAATTATTAAATGATAATTAATAACTCCAGCATTCATTTCCTCATTGTTTTATCTCTTTAGGCACAGTAAATATATAGCCAGAAATTGTTTAGTTTAAACAATCTGAAAGTTATATTTGAGAAGTGGACTAAATGCCATAATAGTTATATTTGTCTTGGAAACAAAAATTTATCAGAGTAAACATCTTGACATAAGCCACAGTGATCTTAGATTCAAAAACAAAAAGCCATGAATTCACTATTGAGACTAGCATATTAAATCTCCTGAGGGCCTTTACTGAATTTTAAATTAGATCAGGAAGTTGACACTGATTTCTTGGACAGGATTCAGCTTTTTCTTTTTTTTTTAATCTACTAGTACAACAATAAATAACTGGCCAATAATACAGTTTGGAAGAACACAGGTATGGTCTAGTCAATAGCAATATGTATGTGTGTCTACCTAACTGAGGGTTATTTCCTATAAATATCTGCTGCAGGCTTGTGGTCTCCTTTTCATTTCTACTCCCACCTGAAGCACTAACATCCTGATGAGTAAATAAAGAGAGAAGGTTTTTCAGTTCTTGAAAGAATTTTCTGTGGAGACCAGCAGGTTATAAAATAGTAATATGTAAACAGCCCAAAGCATATACAGAAGTTTTCCAAGTCTAATGGAATTACATATATTTGCTTAACATGCTTGCAAAGGATGCTCTTGCTTAGCGTGGGGCAAACTAGGTAGGAAAAAATTCACCCTGATATCTTCATCAGGATGTATTTTTAAGTCTGTATAACTATATCAATAGGCTATCGTGTAGCTATTTAATGGAATCCAAACTATAGTGCAACCTCCAATAGAGATTTTAGTCTGGAAAAGGTAACACGCAGGAAAGAGTAAAAAACAGTTGTCTGCATCACACCTCTCAAGCAATATCATGACTATTTTAATAGTATATAACATACACTTCTGTTTTTCCATTTTCTTACTAACTTTCTGACTCACCAATAATATCATGAAACTACACAAAAACTGAAGAGATTATTTCAGTTTGCAAAAATAAAGAGTTTTTAAGTATCACATATCTTGCTTGGTACAAATTGGTCTTGAACCTGATATATTAGTAGTTGATTTGTGAAGGATTTAATTTGTAATATTTTTATAATTCTGTGCTACTATTTCTATAAAGCTTGAACAGCAAAGTCAACCAGCAAAGACACTTCAGGAATTGACCTACACATGCATTTTGACTTGTCAAAAGCACGTTCCCTTCTGATGTACATGTATGCCTACTTTTACAATCTATCCCTCATCTTGGCTCTGGTCCTAAAAATGCGTTGATTTACTGTACCAAAAATGTACAGTACAGGAGTTTAAAAATACAGACTATACAAGTGCAGAAAACAGATGAGATGTTCACAAGTTTCTGACATTCAGACTCCAGTCTGAAATGTTGATTTATATACAACATAGTGATACACATTTCTCTGGCATTTCTGTAAGATCATGTAAGATTATCTATCCTGCATGTTTCAACTGTATAAGGCATGTATAGTAAAAAACAAACAAAAAGAAAAACTCTACAGAAAACAAGAAAAATAATTTTTGTTTAACAATAGGTGTATATTAAGCTCCTGCTAATATTGCATTGTCTTCATTCAAAGGAAGAAATTAAATGGATTATTCAGAATCCTTCAGCCACAATAATTTAGATCATCCTCCTTGGTATTAGGGAGAAGGTCATTTCCTCAAGGGATGCTGAAAACTTGGGGCATATTTTCCTAATTTCACATGACAACAGAGGAAGATCCACCCTGGTTCAGGTCAATGGACCCTTTAGTCAATGACCCATCTCATGAGATCCCATTGGGATTACCTGAGGACCCCAGCATAAGAAGGATGTGGACCTGCTGGTCAAACCCAGTGGAGGGTCATAAAGATGATCAAAGGGCTGCAGCACCTCCTGTGTGAGGTGACCTCCTGACAGAACTGGGACTATTTGGCTTGGAGAGGATGTGGTTCTGGGGAGACCTTACAGTGCATTCCAGTACCTAAAGGGGCCTATAGGAAAGATCAAGAGAGACTTTTTGCAAGGGCACGCAGTGAAAGGGCAAGAGGTGAAGGCTTTAAAGTGAGAAAGAGTAGGTTAACATTAGATATTAGGAAGAAATTCTTTACTGTGAGGGTGGTGAGGCATTGGCACAGATTGCCCAGAAAAGTTGTGGGTGCCCCATCCCTGGAAGTGTTCAAGGCCAGGCTGAAGGGGGCTTTCAGCAACTTGGTCTAATGGAAGGTGTTCTTGAAAAAGGCCCACACTGGAACTAGATGCTCTATTAATGTTTCTTCTAACCTAAATCATTGTATAATTCAATATCTTTAACAAAGGTCCTACGCAAATGTTTAGGAAAAGAAGGAGCAGAGCAGATGCGTGCATATCTCAAAAAATATTTTCCTTGATTTTCTGCTTCTAAAATTTAAGTTCTGTCTTCCTGAGTTAGATCTAGTTTTGATTCCAAATCCTTTCACCATATATTTTGCATCTACACCTTCATTTGACAAAGAGTTCTATAGATCTATTGCTCGTTATGTGTTGAATCACCTTATGTGATTGCTGTTTCTTGCTTGACTGCTGCTATTTCCACCAGTGATTCCTGTTTCCTACACCAGGAAAAAAACTTTAACAGTTGACCCATTTTTATATCATCTCCATAACAGTAGATTTTGTAGAATTACATTTACAGAAGACCAAGCTTACTAAGTTCAATTATTATTTTTTTAATTGTTCCTTAAGTGATTTTTAGAATTTTATAGAATGGACAGGTGCACACATAGACACATATTTAGGCATGGTAACTTACTGTTCACAGAGATCATGTTCTGCCTTCCAGTGTTTTGAATAAGCAAAAGACCATCATAAGGAAGTGTCCTTTCATACATACAAACACTGTTTATTAGTTGCTTATTAGTTGTTCTTAAAGGCATTAGGAAACATTTGGAAACAGTTTCAATTAATTTACATATGAGTAAAAGACCTTGAACTCTCTGACATCCTCACCATCTTACTTCATTCCCAAGAGTAGTTCACAAGCAAGAAAAAAATAAAATGGACCTGGAATTTATTATCTCCTATAAAAACAAAAATCTGGTTTTACTCCTAAAAGCAGCCTTCAGGCAATAGTTCTGCCTTGCCTATGTGACAAGAAATTTCCTTTGCTATGTGAAAAGATAAAGAGAATATTTTTTTAGAAAGAATGTAGCTATCATGAGAACATTTCTAAAGTTTTGCATGTCTAGTGAGATGTTTTTGTATTGTCATATGAAATCACAGAATATTAACTTGGTTGTGATTATGTCTTTCATTAGTATTTTAGTAGTTACTTCACAGTTTAGTGACTTCTTGGATTTGCTAAATCAGTACTAAAGTAGCTACATTGATAATCTTTACCAGTGAAAGTACTACTTTTAAGGGGTGGTGTAGAGTTGGTTGACAGACCAACAGTGTTTATCAAGAAAATCTTTACTTATTTATCTAATATTTGCACACCTTGCTTATAGGGCTGATATCTGTACCTATACCATAAATAAAGTTTATGAATGTAGTTTGTGTGTCTGAGACAGTAGTTCTATGTGAGCAAACTCTGACACTGCTGGACTTCCTGAATATCATGCTGATGGTTGTATGATTTAGTGTGATTAACTGACCATCATAATAGGATTTTGCAGTTTCAGTACACTAGATTTAAATTCTTCCACCCTTCTTTCTGCTAAGTGGTCCTTTAACATTGCTGTCATTTTGTTGAATTGTTCTTTTTGTGGTCATCAATTTAGACATTTTCAAATGGTTTATAGGCCAAGAATTAGTCACTATTATTAGGGCAAACTTTGTTCTAGTTATGCTAAACCCTACAAATACTGTCCACATGTGATAAAGTATGTGATAAAAGCTTTACTCTTAAAAGCTTCACCTGGCAATATCGGTGGATCTCTGTAATTACAGACCTAACTGCAGGACTGAATCCAAAATACGGTAGTTTGAGGTAATTCTTCCAATTATGGCAGCAGCAGCAGTTCTCTATTTTGTCTGTAGACTTTTATTTTAAATTAAGCCCTTAAAATTCTCCTGTGCAAGAGTATGATATGTTTCTGTGCCTCCAACAACATTACTATGTAAATAAATTCCACCGGAGGAATACATGTTCACACTGGCATTTTCTCATTTATAGCGTTTGTCAGATTAAGAAGTACCTGCTGAAGACATCAAATTTGATAAATTTACAGAAAGTATGGGAGATTCATGATTAGAATGGGATGACATATGTACATTTAATATTAAAACTTTATTTATTATGGTATTGAATACTCATTAAACTATAATTAAATAATTTAGATTCATTTAGGAAAAAAAACAAAGGAGAGAAATAAAGCTGTTTCAGTAATATTGTTATGGCAGTCTAGTATATGACATTGTAATCAGTCTTGTACACTAGTTTAGGTCCAGAAATTTGGAACTGTAATTTGAAGATAGCTCTAGCAGTATGAGATTCAGGTAAAAGATGAAAAGAACACTTTTTATGATAGCATTAACTAAATGGAATTTTCACAGTCTTGCAGTTCTCTCAGATACTTAGAGAGTCTAGTAATATTTCTTCTAACAGACCTTGTACTGAGAATCAAGTAGCTATATAAAACAAATCAGCTTTTCTTTTTAACCTTTTTCTAACAGTGTTGCAATGCAAAGCTTGTAAAGACGAATCTTAAGTAATGAAAAAGCCACAGGCAAATAAAAAATAATTCCTCCTCTGATTATTTTTTAAGCAAATGATATGATTTTGGGATAATTTTGGATGAGTTATTTCTAAGTACTGTGCTCTGACATTTATACTATAAACTTTGTCTCTCTGATAACATCATCAGATGATCTGCCAGACTTTTTTCTTTGTCAGTGTCATAGACTTATCCTTTGGGTAAGGCACTACAGGATTTTCAACACAATATTCTGATAGCAACTATTTATCTGGTTTCTTGGAACTAATATATTTTAGAGATCAGAGACCTTAACTATCTACTGAAAAATCCAGATATATACAAATTGTTATGTACATTTCTCTATGGTTATAGGAAGTAGTAAACATTCTAATTAATGAATTGATTGTCTGCCTTTAGGGCTAACTTAAAAAAACAAAATCAAGATGATCACAAAATCACAGGATGGTCTGGGTTGGAAGGGACCTTAAAGATCATCTAGTTCCAAACCCCCCTGGCCCTGCCATGAGGAATGCTGCACAACACTGCATCAGGTTGCTCAGAGCCCCATCCAGTCTGGTCTTGAATACTGCCAGGGATGGGACGCCAGAACTTTTCTGGGCAACCTGTGCTAGTGCCTCACCACACTTACAGTAAAGAATTTCTTCCTAATATCTAGTCTAAATATCTACTCTTTTAGTTTAAAACATTTTTGTTTTGCTGTGACTAGATTTTACCTGTGTAAACAGTCACTCTCTTTCTTTTTAATAGGACCACTCTACATAAGGAAAGCTGTAATAAGGTCTCTCTGGAACCTTCTCCTTTCCCTACTGAGCCAACTCCAATTCTGTCACCCTGCCTCTGGAGCAGAGGTGCTCCAGCCATCTTCGTGGACCTCCTCTGGAGCCACTCCAATAAGTCCACATCTTTCTTGTGCTGAGGACCCCAGAGCTGGACACAGCATTGTAAGCGGGATCTCACAAGGGCAGATTAGAGTGGCAGAATCACCTCCCTTGACCTGCTGGTCATGCTTCTTTTGATGCAGCCGAAGACACGCTTGGCCTTCTGGGCTATGAGCACACACTGTTGCCTCATGTCCAACTTTTTTTTCATCGATGAGAACTCCCAAGTCCTTCTCAGCAGGACTGCTCTCAGGGTCTTCTTCTCCCAGTCTGTACTCATCTGGCATTGCCCCAATCCAGGTGGCAGCATCTTGAACTTGCCCTTCTTTAACTTCATGAGGTGTAGACACACTTCCCAAGATTGTCCAGGTCCCCCTTTTCTCGTGTCAACTGCATCACTCAACGTTGTGTCATCTGCAAACCTGACGAACGTGCACTCGATTGCACTGTCTGGGTAATTGATAAATATATTAGAGAGCACCAACCCATGACAGAAACCTGAGGGACACCACTCATCACCGTGAGGGACATCTCCCATCACTGGCCTCCACAGGGACACAGAGCCATTGACCACAAGCTCTGGTGATCTGTTCAAGATATGCTTCCTGTTTAAATCACCAAGGAAAAGGGTGTGTTAACTGTCATGGGTATCACAGGTAATCTGACCATGGGAAGATTTTTGTCATAAAGGATGTATAAATAAATGCAGAAGCAGGCTGGGGTCAGAAGATCTACAGTCCTTTAAATGAAAACAATTAACAATTAAAGATTTTAAGATTAAAGATTCCTTACTAAAGTGATATCTGCCGATCTGATTTCATCTAGAGCCTGACTCCATAGGCAGTGTACTTGTATCAGAATGCACTGGTACACAGACTCCACAAAGTAACAGTTCCTTTCATTAAAAGCAAAACAAGCAGTATTTGCCTTGAAAAATGTGGCAGCTCACTTTATCTAGGAAAACCAGTACTCAAGACAGTATTTCCAATGCAGGATATTTTTGCCTTTAAATTTCTGTGAAGCAATCAATAAATTGAATTAAGAAAATTAATTTTTTTAAAAAGTCTTCAAAAGGAAGAAATAACTGTTATCATTTAAATGTAAATAGCAGAAGCAAGGACTGCCAACAATATGATCCATGTGCAAGCAATGACTCTGCAAGCAGTGCATGAATGGTTTTTAGCCATTCAGAAAGAGAAGAAAGCTAAATCTACTTCCCCAAAGGCTCATTAAAGTACATCTGTGCTCAGGGCAGTTCAGTAATTATGTGATAGGAACAACTTCTGTGATTATAGTACATAATGGCCACCTACAAACTTTTGGCACTCGAGTAGTAGGAAAAGCACAGCCAAGGGGAAGAACTGGATGTATTGAAGAAAAGAAAATCTTTAGGTTATAAAATTTTACAGGCCAGTAGTCACTAGTATAAGAAAACCAACTAGCGTGTGTTTGTTTTATTTTATTTTCTAACATAATCAGCAATTAAAATTCTGTTTTAATCTTATTTTCTCTTCCCTCCCCCTCCCCCCCACCCTCACTTTCCATATCGGAATACAGCATCTCAGTCCCAATAATGTTTTGCATTTCTTGCAGGATACATGAAATATTATGTGATTTATTAAAAAAAATTGTATTCAATAGCTACATTTACAATTGCTCTAAAGAGAACTGCAAAATTAGCTTTAACAGTGCAGATGATTTCCATTTTGTCTTAGTTTTCTTTCTTGCACTTCTCATTTGGTTTAGTAATTCAAGAGAGGAGGCAAACACAAATTGTTCCTAACCAGTTCATCAATTCTGTCCCTGCTGCTAATCGCTCAATTACTGCATTTTGCTAGAATTACTTTATTGTTTCAGGTCCATTGCTACCTAGATTCTTACAGATTTCAGGGTTAGCAAGAAGGACTTCTGCTAACAAGTGATCTCTTTGTTGTAGCTGTTATGGTAGAATGTAGGTACCTTAGAAGTAATGAAGCTTTTATATTTGTGTACTACCCATACTTATTTTTGTGTAATACCCCGAGGAAAGCTTTCTATGTCTGATCATTCTCTGACAACAGAAAGACGTACTGCATAGTGACAGCCAAACAAACAACTATCAGACTAACCAGCATCTTTTCACTTTTAAAAATCACTGTCAGAGAGATCTGTTTTGCTATTGTATTATCAAAACCTGCTGTTGAAGGTTGATTTCCTACCCTAGAGAATCTCATCCAGCTTGTCTTTCAGGTTAGACAGAGCCCTCTGACCAACCTAGGGAAGATGGAGACTGAACAATACCAATCACTGCTGTGTCTCAAAAGGGAAGAGTCTTTCTAGAGAATACTTTGTTAACAGTTGTCTTCTGCAGGTTTTATGTTCAAGGAATAAAGTAATCTCAGAACCTGTGATGCTGTGTTAATGGTATCATATTTTATACTGCTTCTCACCTAAACTTATTGCTTTGAATTTAGGATGACATAAAGTAAAACCAATTAAAGGTAATGCACTTTTTATTATTTTATGCACTTCAATAGTCTTTGAAGACCTTTGCCAAGACTTTGTTATGTGGTATGCAAATGTAGGAAGTTGGTCTGTGTCCTAAAGAACTCACATTCTATAAAAAACCCCATGGTTATTAATCTTATTTTACAGCTGAAGAAGCTCGGATTGAAGTAAATAAACTCCTGAAGTCACATGGAAAATTCTGAAACAAGCAGAAAGGAGATGTAGATCTGCATCTGAAAAAGCTCCTTAAAGCATTTGTTCTCTGGTAAATCTTCAAGGAAGCCTGTTGACAGAATTTCCTTCTACAAAACAAATTGTTTTATGATCAAATAGTTGGATATAAGACTCTTAGAATAGAATTGTGTTACAATCTGCTTAAATATTGCAGAAAGAACTTCAGATTCTAATATCCCCTTGAAGCAAAATTAAAACTCATACAAGTTATCTCTTGGTACCAAAACAGATTTTATTAATTGCTAAGAGATGTAAAGAGAAAAAGGAAAAAAAATAAGAAAAGGTGGAAAATGCTAAGATTACTTCTAGAAGCAGAGAAAAGACACCACCAAAGCTACCTTTCTTCTGAGCTGGCCAGTAGGGGTGTGGGGGGGAGAAGCAGTTTTCTTCCTTGTTTTTTCTCTGTCTCTGCAGCTTTTCGATGTTATCTCTTTAGCTGCAGGGGGTCTTAGCAGCTTTAGTTCTCTGGAATGCAGCCAGGGTGTGGGTTTCCCTGCTCATGCCAAAAACCGTGTCCCAGGCTGTGTAGAGTTGCTGGTCCAGCTGTACCTTTCGGCCCTCAGAAATATGGTCAGGGTATAAGGATAAGATATAACTCACGCAGGTGGCACGATGGGCCTCAGTCCCCTCTAGGTCAGCAGAGTTCCAGTCCTCTGATGGCAGGCAGGCAGCATACGGTGGCAGAAGAAAGGTGAGGGGGAGGTGGGGGAGAGATTTCTTGGCTGCTGTAGCCAAATCTCTTTCCCACTCCTCTCTCCCTACTTTTCCCAAATTTCTCCTCAACTGTTATAGTGTTCAAAGGAGGTTGTGCATGGTTTTTCAGCACGTAGCCCTATATAGATGTTCGAAGGGATGTGATAACCCTAAACAATTGCAGGATCTTTTGGCAGGAAAACTCCAATGGGAAATTCTGGTGAGAACTTCTGGTGGAAAACTGACACAGAATTTTTGGTAGGAAGTTTTTGACAGGCAGAAACAATGGCAAAACGTAATTTTTTGGCATTTCTGTTATCTGTCTGTTACAGATGGAAACTTGCACTGGAATATGGCGACAGGTATTAACTGAAAGGACAACTCTTTTTCTCCTTTCTGGATAGAGTAATTGAATAGTGAAATTGACACTGATATCTACAACATCCTTACATATGTTCTTTCTGTTGCAAGTCCTGCTGAGTTCTCCTGCCCTGCCCTGACCCACAAATCAACCTCCAGATAGGAGGATGTACCTAAACATCAACAGCACATGGTAGTCCTCATCAAGTCTTGCACTATTTACCCTTGTGAAAATCTGTGCTTTTCATTACAACATATTTGAGGCAAAGTGCAACTACAAAGCAAACACCGTAACAGGCCAAACTGTGGATTGCGTTTAGAAGCTTGTGGTCTAGCTGATTTTCTCTCTTGAAATATTCAACTCTATGCAAACTAAATATCGAATGAAAGCATGTGTTTACGTAAATGTACACAGCACAATCTTAGGAAACACAGAATTTGTATTGCAACAATTAGCAACTAAGTACAATGTGCCACACTCAAAGGCAGTGGATACGAGGAAGCTAAGTGTGAGTGTAATTAAGTTTGGGAATATAAAGTGCCATATCCTCACAGTTTCTTCGTCTGACTTCCACTGGTTTCATTGGGGTTTAGGTGTAATTGTCTTCTCCTAAAGCAGACTACACAGTGTAGGAGTCTGAAAGAGAAACTTGTTTAATCAAAA
Source organism: Manacus vitellinus (assembly GCF_001715985.3). Taxonomy (NCBI): domain Eukaryota; kingdom Metazoa; phylum Chordata; class Aves; order Passeriformes; family Pipridae; genus Manacus; species Manacus vitellinus. The sequence continues at coordinate 12,474,602 of NW_021940917.1, read as the reverse complement.
TAACAAAATACTGGTTTGCATCAAAGACAGTCTTGGTGAGAAGGGAATGAAGTACACAGTAAAACAATTTTCTGCCCAAAATAGCAGTTAATTGTGTTGTTCATTTTAACGGGGTTTGAATGTCTGACTAAGGAATACTGCATGCTTGAAAAAATAATTTTTGAGTTACACTAACAGCAAACATCATTGGGTGGGTTTCTTTCCAGTAAGCAGATGTAGATCCATTTAGCTTTCTTGCAGTTTAAGAGATGAAATCAAGTGTGTAATTTTCTATTTACTGCAGTGATATGTTAATTTTGAAATATTTAGCAGAAAATTTATCTGAATACCTTCAAAAAAAACCAGAAAGATCAAAATCAACTCTTGCATTTTTGTTATTCATTAATCATAAAGCTCTCAAAGTACTAGTAAAGAGTCATGAAATAAGTTAATAAAATAGGTAATGTGGTATGTGATATATTTGATAACATAGAACGTTGCAGCTAATATAGAATCTGTTCTCTGGTTTGCATCCTCACAGAAAGAGGGGTAAGAGGGGAGAAATCAACACTTTAGGAAAATAAATTCCATTTTTATTGAACCTATTTATTTTACTGTTTTTCTATGATCACTACCAAGAATGATGAAGAAGTGCTGGTTTTGGCTGGGATGGAATTAATTTTCTTCGCAGTAGTTTGTTTGGGACTGTGTTTTGGATATCCCACGCCACAAAACATCATGCTCAGTATATAAAGCTGGGGAAAGGTTGGTGAGGGGCTGTTGCATAGGGACTGGCTGGCCATCAGTCCGTCGATGATGAGCAACTCTTCATTTATTTCACTTTTCTTTCTTGGGTTTTATTTTTCTCTGTCATTTTCTTTTAAATTAAATTAGTATTATTATTACTATTATTATTTTTGTAATCATCATAATTGTCATTACCATTATTGTAATAGTTATCAGTATAATAAGTATATTTTATATCAATTATTAAGCTGGTTTTGTCTCAAATCACAAATTTTCACACTTTCATCCTTCTGATTCCCTCCACACAACCCACTGTGGAGGAGTTAGAGAGTGGCCACATGGGGCTTATTAGCTTGCTGGGGTTAAACAACGACACAACACCAAGAATTTTAAAAAAGAAATGTATTATATAGACAAAAAAATAAGGATGGTTGTTTAAAAAAAAAAAAAATCCATAACCAGAGTAAACTCATTAAAGTGGTACTAAAGTGGCAGAAGGGTTCAGGAGGCTTTTTGTTTATAATTCTGAAAGCATATCCTGCTATTTTTTACCACAGCTTTAGCAAATAGATAAGGTCCTATCCATAATGTTGAAAACAAAAGAAACGTGAAAATTAAAAGTCTGTCTTGGCTGATTTTCTTAAAGTTAAGTTAAGTTTTCTTAAATTTCCAAAGCTGGTACACCTGAGCCATGCAACCAGTTAAATATTTTATATTGTATAGTATGACGCAAATATGGAATGGAAAATAATCCCCCTAACAAAGGGGCTTTTAGCAACCGTGCAAGTGAAAGTAAGGGGGGAATAATAAATTCCAGATCTTGAGAAAAAAGAACATGTTGGATATGTTCTTCTTGTAGATGCTTCCAGTATGTTACACCACAACAGAAAGACTTGAAATTAAAAAAAATAAATAAATAAAAAACCCACTAATTTTCAAACAACACTAGAGTGGGGAAAAAATTACATTAAATAGTGACTGTGCTTTCCAAACAAAGATATATAGGAATAATCAGTGTTTCTTGTGCAACTGATACGGATCACATGCAATCAGACCAAGCTAAAGAAGTGAGTCACTAAAAATACCACATAGAGCAGCCTGTACCTCCCGTGGGCCAATTGCTAGAAGAGAGTTTTGTCACTTATTAGAGAAGCTCGAATATTCCTTCAATTTAAAGCATTTTAACCTTGAGTGTCATAGTCCATCCAGTGAATTTGTAGACACACTTTCTTTTTCTATGGCCAGATGTAAGACAAGTCCCATATCATGATACCATGAAACTGGAGAATGCAAAACAATATTCTTCGAGAAGAACAAAGTTAGACAAGAAAACTTGCCTTTAAACATGTATAAACTCTGCAGATTTATCTAGAAATTTATGGAAAGTGTTAAGAATCTGAGACTTATCCTTTAGTTGTAAAATACATATTGCTTAGAAGTGGATAATGAGCTGTAGAGTCTTTTTGACAATGAATTAAATCCATATGAAACTGGCAAAACTCCATGATGTTGTTACTCCTTCTGTTATAGCAGATTTTCTGATGTTTCTAATGTACTAATTACGATTACTGACACTAATGGATTGTTTTGTTATAAACACATATAAATAAATGGGCATGAAAAGGGATGGGGAGTTTATTCTCCCTCTCACATATGTTTAGTGTTCAGTGCAGTCCTGGATAATCAGAGATTCAGAATCTAAGTAAGTATCCAGTAGACATATCCCTCAGATTGACTGACTAGTTGATCATCAGTTTAAAATTAACCTGATAATATGTGCATAAGCTACACATTGGCTTCTTTTAGAGAAACTTAATTTCTTTGTATCTGCAGCTGTGAGATTTCTGTTACCCTATTTGGCACTGACAAAGCATAAACCTTTTTCCAACCTTCTAGAACTTCCCTAAGAGCTGAAGATCTACCAAAATTAGCCAAACATATGTTCAATAAGCCAACATTTGAGTGTAAATTAATAGATTGTTTTATATAGAAAGCTAAAAAGTAATGTTTTGTATATTTCTTATATATTCCAATTTCTTTGGCATTTGAGTCATCATTGTTTAGTACACAGATGTGCATCATGTTTTACAAATTATAATGTAAAATAATTTTTCTGTGAAGTGTAAAAATTTAAAGCAGTAATTGTGTAACATATATCCACATGGTTTTAGTATTGAATAACTAAGGAAGATATCCCAGTTTTGGTACAGGAGTCTAAGAAGTTCAATGTAATGTAAATGTATGTTTTCAGTAAAGACATATAAGTTGAAACTAGGCCTTCTCTTTAACAAATTACTTGTCTCCTTTCCACATTCTCTCACCAATTTACATTCACCAATATTTTTAAGACAAAATTCTTTACTGTGAGGTCTGTTCAAATGTAGACAGTGTTAGAGACAGCAAACACCATTACATCTTTCTGGAATATAGTCAGTCTGTATGATCCAGATAACAAATATTTATTTCTTATATCTTATAGAGATTTCAAATTTTTTTCAGTGGGAGAGGAGAGAAGGGAAGCCTTACAGTCCAGGAACAAATGTAAAGAGTCATGCGTGATTCTGAAAGCCTAAAACATAAATAATTTCCAACCACAAAAGGTGGTCAAAATTGCAAGGATAGCTGTGAGGATTGTGTTCTGGACCAATGACTTTATGCTGAGATATCATACAGTGTGGACAATACAAGAGTCTGCACTGAAGGACTAGTGATTGTTACATAGCATTTTTTAAAAAGAATAACAACACTATTCACTGCCAATTAGTGCCTACAATCTACTGCCTACTGCAGAATGTAAGCTGAGCATGCCTTTCACCTTCCCGATTTTTAGCCATATGGAGGCTGACCTTTCCTTCAGCATTTTTTCCGAAACAAAGGAGAACCTGAAGGAGGCCTAAAGAAAGCTGGAGAGGGATTTTTCATGTAGGCATACGGTGTTAGAACAAGGAAGGATGCTTTAAACTGAAAGAGAATAGGTTTAGATTAGATATGAAGAAGAAACTCTTTACTGTAAGGGTAGTGAAGCACTGGAACAGAATGTCCAGAGAGGTTGTGGCTGCCCCATCCCTGGAATTCAAAGCCGGATTGGATGGGGCTTTGAGCTACCTGGTCTAATGGAAGGTATCCCTGCCCATGACAGGGGGTTGGAACAAGATAATCATTAAAATATCTTCCAACCAAAACCATTCTAAGATTATATGATGATTCTATGATTAATTTCTAACACCATGTGTCTAAGATGCTTAGTTAGAACTAGTTTGTCTTCGTAATATGGGCTAACAATTTAGATGGGTTGTCTTTAGTTTAAAGCATATCAAAATAGGCCACTTATTTTATCAAAACTTCTCAAAAAAGTGTAATAAGGTAATTTGAAAGCTGGTTTAGGCATTTCTAAATAGCCAGGTAGTTTCTCACTTGTCTTATTTTTTTTTTTTACCCTAAAATGTTAATTAAAGTTATACATTCTGATATTTTTTCGTAATTCTGTATGTAGGAATTAGAAGGACATAAACTTACGAACAGAATATGGGAAACAAAACATTTTTTTAAAGTGTATAATTTATAGCAGCAACAACTCTCAAAGATTAATGCAATTAACCCAGAATATACTATTTATTGTCTTTTAATCTGTACAATATATAGAAACAGTTCAAGAGTTATTGAATATAAAATAAATAGGAATATTCAGCATTTGAAAGCTGTAACATTGCATTGCCCAGTTGAAATATGGGAGGCATTAGGCTACAGACTGACAGCATGGGGATGAATTGCTGATATGTTGCAGAACTCACAAGAATTATGTTCTTTTCACTTATATTTAGTGCTAGTTGAAAAGGTCACAACCGCTGATGACTGTGTCCATAAGCTATGACTTATAGTCCAAAGTTTACCTGTTCTTCCATTCCTACATCTTCAGGATGGTATTCTCCACACAGTTGCAGGTAGCTTTATATATACATTTGCCATAAAATGTCAGGAGATACATATCAGTTCAACCAGAGTCATGGATTGGTGGCATTTTGCCAATACGAAGCAGACATAAATGCTTCTCCTCTTGGCTGGTTTATATCCTAAAAGCTTCTCTGTCTACCTGAAGGAAGCCAAGAGTTTTGGTTTCAGCTGTAGAGGCGATTTCTAGAAGAGATGGGCTAAAAGTAATGATTCTTCAACATAATAAATCAATAATTAGTAAGTGATTTTGTTCCTCTAAGAAAGTCATTCTATATAGTGTCTTATCTTCTATAAACCAGGTGATTTGAAGTGGCTTTTTTGTTCTCACCAATGTTTTGCAAGCTTGATTTAACATGGGAATTTCAGAAAAATTTTTGTTAGTCCCTTTACACATATTTTTGCCTTTGGTCCAGATGCTTAGTGACTGTAAATACATATAGTTCAATCCCAGCTAATAAAACTATGCTGATTTACATCAGCTAAATATCTGTCACTTAGGTTTAGCAAGTGGCTTACTATGAAGTATTCTAAAACCTCACAGTGTGGAATATTCAGACATGTGATCCCAAATGAACACTTTAGTGGACCTTCAGAAGCTACTGCCTGGCCAGTGAGAGTTAACAGTAGACTGTTCACATAGTGTCTTCTCATGTTGCAAAGCAAAATGCACTAATTTGATAGAGATTCATTGTGTTTCTTGCAATTGCAGTGCCTTGAAATGTGGATGTTTTCTGTACTGCATCATGGCTAAGAAATGGCAATTTCTTTCAAGAAAGTGATTCATCATCTCTGTTTGCATGAACAAACTTCACAGGTGTAAGCTCGTGAATAAAAGGGTATTGGAGTCAGATTACTGGAGCAATTACTATCCCCTGTCCTTCTCATTCTTCTCCAAGCAGGGGGTAATTCTCTGAATTAGGGACAGACGGACCATGAAGGAGGTTGATGGCACATTCCCAGAGTCTGGAGCATGGTATGAGTTGGAACCTGAACTGTCGTAAAATTTAATGATAAAACATGCTAATTTGCACCATCCAGGTTGAGTACTTCTCCACTTTTAGGTCAACACTCTGTCTCCCCTTTCAGTAGAAAACCCCTCAGAGTCATGGAGCTCTCATGGATCTCCCTATGTACAGAACCTGGACACGAGGGTAGTAGGTGCCCTCATTCTGTTAGTTGTTTGGTCTGGCTGCAGGCAAATTGCTTATGTTACCAAGCCACTTAGACAAGCATACTGACATCATCTGGCAAATACCTCTGTAAAAGACTAGTTTTCAGTTGATATATACTTTTCCAAAGAAAAACATTTACCTCGTTAGAAGTATAAGAGAGATTTCCAAAGATCACTAATGTGAGTCTGAATCTAAAGCGTCATTTTTATTTATGTGGCTTGTCATCAAGTTTTATATTCAATTTCTGAACAAGTCAGCAATACTATTCTTTATCATTTTATAACCACCGGCTTCACAACGTTTTATAAAATTGGAGGAGTATTACGGTCCTTGTTTTCCAGAAAGCTTGATTTAGCTACACAGAATCTACAATCTTCTGTTCCGCGTCTTTCAAAGAAACGTATTATCCATGGTATTCAAAACTGAAAAAAAAAAAACAAGAGTCCATGTAGAATTGCAGCACAGTGAAGGATTTCAAAGCAAAACATAATGACACTGCTTCAAGAATTCCTAAACTTTGTGATTCATTTTACTCAAATACAGTAAGTGCAAAATATTCCTAATAAAGAAGACGCCTGCCTAGTAGACGAGGGAAAGGCTGTGTATGTAGAATACCTGGACTTCAGCAAAGCCTTTGACACTGTCTCCCACGGCATTCTCCTGGGAGAGCTAGCAGCCCACGGCTTGGACAGGTTCATTCTTCACTGGGTTAAAACCTGACTGGATGGCTGGGCCCAGAGAGTGGCAGTGAATGGTGCCACATCCAGTTGGCAACCAATAACTAGTGGGGTTTCCCAGGGCTCAGTACTGGGGCCAGCTCCTGTTAAATGTTTTCACTGATGATTTGGATGAGGGGGTTGAGTGTACCCTCAGTAAGTTCACAGGTAACACCAAGCTAGATAGGACTGTTGATCTTATGGAGGGTAGGAAGACTCTGCAGAAGGGTCTGGACAGACTGGATCTATGGGCTTCAGCTCAACAAAGCTGAGTGCTGGGTCCTACACTTCATCCACAGCAACCCCATACAGCACTGCAGGATGTAGGAAAAGTGTCTGGAAAACGGCCCAGCAGAAAAAGAGCTGGGGGTGCTGGTTGACAGAGGCTGAAACTTGAGTTGTGGAGAGTACCCAGGTGGTCAAGAAGGCCCATGGCATCCTAGCTTATATTAGCAACAGTGTGTCCAGCAGGACCAAGGATTGTCCCCCTGTATTCAGCTCTGGTGAGGCCACTCAAGTTCTGAGTCCAGTTGTGGGCCCCTCATGACAAGAAAGACATTGAGGTGCTGCAGTGGGTCCAGAGAAAAGCAACAAAGATGGTGAAGGGTCTGGAGAGTAAGCCCTATGAGAAGCAGCTGAGGGAGCTGGGATTATTTAACTGGGAGAAAAGGAACCTCAGGGGTGCCTTTATTGCTCTCTACAACTACCCGAAAGGAGGTTTCATCCAGGTGGGGGTTGGTCTCTTCTCCCAGGCAACTAGTGACAGGTCAAGAGGACAAACCCAAGCTGTGCCAGGGGAGGTTCAGGTTGGATATCAAGAAAAATTTCTTCAGGGAAAGGATTGTTAAATGTTAAAATGGACTGCACAGGGAGGTGTGATGGAGTCACCATCCCTGCAGGTGTTCCAGAAATGACTGGACATGGAACTTAGTGCCATGGTCTAGTTCACAAGGTGATGTTCGATCAAAGATTGGTCTTGGTATTCTTGGACATCTTTTTGAACCTATTTCTATGATTCTGTGTAAGACCTCTTTGACAGGGGATGTCTGAATAGTAATGGGTTCATACTTCTTTGTTTACACCTTTCCTACCTGATACTACTGTGTTATTTGCACTTCCTCCAGAAAAGGAGATCTGTTTTGCTCTTGACCTGCTTACCTTGGTTTTACTTCTTTCTTATTTGCTCAGGGGATGTCTTTGCAGTTTTTTGTGCTTATCTTACTCTGGGTTTTTTCTCTTATAAAGTGCCATCTCAATTTCAGCACACATTAGATCTTATTTTTCCTTTTTTTGCTACTGAATTATAGAGATGTTCTAGCTACAAAATCTTCAGTCTAATTAGTCAAACTTTCCTATTCTCTTTCTCCTGTAAATTTTTATCTTCACTTTTCTCAGTAGAGATGCAGAAACATAGTGTAACAGATAGTATTTCACTCCCCACTCCCACAATTCCACTTTGCTCAGATAATCCTACATGTTCATCCCTTTTACATATGAAGAACCATTTGGCACAGTTAAAGAGATTTTAAAAACATTCATCTATGCCTCTAGATTTTCTTTAAAGGTTGTTGCTGCTTGCTGCAGAAGAGTTTGAATGAAAGTAGGTTCTTAATGAATTCCAACCATTTGAGCCTGAATTCTCATGGTCAGCATCAGCAATGAGTGTTACCATCTCGGTGAATGCTTAGTGACTAAATAATCACCTCTTATGTATCACTGGATAAACTACTACATCCCTGTAAAGCCCTCTTTGTTTTGTATTCTTCTATGACTGTTTTTTTTTTCCTGTGCATTTGCCACTGATGAAACTTACACTGTGCAGTGTTCTGCCTCTACTCTGTGTGTCTTTGCAGGCTGGTTTCTGATGCTTTGAATGGAACTACTGCACAAAGTGTTGCTGAAGTCCATGTTCACCTTAAGATTTTAAGTTCAAGTCCTTTTGCAGCGTCTGGAATTGCAGGTTGAAAAGTGGGATTCTCTGCTTAAGTGCAAACAACAGCAATACTGACAGTCACAGTGCATAAAGCTGGTAATTTCAAAGTAGTCCATCACTGTAGAAAGAAATATGCTCCTCTTACTGCTTTGAATGAATATAATAAGAACAAGGAAAACTTATGTAAGTGAAACTGCTGCTGATACCTGTTACTTTCATATGCATAACTATCAAAATTCCATCATATGTTGTGCCTGGCTATCATCATTACTCTCAAATGTAATTTTGTCACCTCAAATATCTATTTATTAATGGTCATGTAAGATTTGACTACACTTAGTTGCAGGACTCATGCAATGACTTGATCACTAAGTGGTTCTGAAGACATGTCTTAGTGTGAAGACAATAATAATTACGAGGAAGATAATTTTACAAAATGGGAATACATCTTGAAAGTGCTGTGTGGGCTTGGTTAGAATTGAGAAAATAACTGGGAGTTCAAGTCTCTATTTTGTTTCAAATTACCCCTGAAATATAGCATCAACTGAGTTTGTTTTTTTTTGTAGGACATAAAGGAGTGCATCCAGGTGGTTTAGAAAAATCTCCATCAGTCTTGTAAACATAAAATTAAAGTCTGAATACAAAAAAAAGAACAAAAAAAAAGAGGATTAGAAACAGTATTTCATAGAGGAGAAAATGACAAAGTGGAGAGGGGGAATGTATTATTTCAGTGCAAACCAAGTAGGATGTTGTTCTTTACATCCAGATGCACAGAAACACAGGAGCAATAACGTGAAATCCTGCAGAGAGGAATAACTGAAGGAGCAAGTTCAGCCACTGCTGGAAGTACCCTATGGCCATTGCTGGTTAGGTGTTTGAGTCCAAGTTTGAGGTTTCTCAAGGACTCATCATGGGTTGAAACATGGAAAAAACTTAGGTGGCTATAATTAAATGTCTTCAGTCCATTTTATCTTTTGCTCATTGCTTCTCCTTTGATGCAGCTCCCGCTCTTCCTGTATGGTAATAATTAAAGGGATCATACAAGTAAATCAGAAAATAAAAACCAACTCCATACTTAGGGACTGAAAGAAAATTACCGAAATAGAAAAGGTAAGAAAAACATTTCACAGGAAGCTTATTCTTATCCTGAAATATAAAATGGGTCTGGTTTCACTGACGGTGTCAGTATAATAAATAAATGATATTTTATAGTGACACAAAACCTTTCCCTCAGAAATAAGAATTATGAGAGTCAAACTGTAGAACCATGCCAGAAGTATTCTTTATGTCTGCTGACTGTTTACAGAGATGTACATCAGCCAGGAAAAGACTATTTCTGTTTCAGAACCATGATAAGATTTTTAAAAAAATTAAACCTAGATATTCTGCTTCTCTCTCTCTGTCTCTTCTCCCACTCTTCTCTCCTCCCCCCACATGTTCAGAAGGGTGGAGACCATCCAGTTTAAATTATCATGGAAACAGTGGCACACAAAAAAATATTTGGTGATATTTGCAGAAAATGCCTGTGACATTTTCAACTTGTTAAAATCAATGAAACAAGAAAAAACATTGCCAAACTGGGAGAAAATAAGCCTTTGAAGAATTGAACTTCTAAAATGTGATATAATGTCTCTATTTTTCTGTGACAATATGCTAAAAAGATAAAACAATCTCCTTTGGGCTCTCTCAAACAGTATGTGAATTATCAGAGACTTACTAAGCTGAAGATCAGGAAAGAGCTCTTTCACCCCATGATTCACAAACTTTCAGTTTCCCTCAGTTATGCCTCTAACTGACTTCATCATGTTTTTGTCCAAAGTGTAATTCTATAAAAGTGCCAGTTTGATTTGAATTTAACAGAAATGGAAAAAAATCAACATTTCCTTTGATATTTTGTGTCCAGTGTTGTCATTACATTAAAAAAGTTATTCTTCAATTTTAATTTGAATGTATTACCTTGAAACCACTGTTTTTTGGTTGATCAAAGGTCCTTGCAAGCCCTATATATTCTTATTATGAGAATAGTTATTAGTTTTTATCAATTACCTACAAGTTTCATTTTAATATAAGTGAACATATAAATGTATTTCAAGATATTGAGAGCTATCAAGGCTTTTGCATCCCCCGTCTTTCTCAGTTTCCAGTAACATGCAGCTAACCAAATAATATCTTATTAGATAGAATGCCTTACTTGGAGGCAAAGTCTGTTCCTCAATCCTAGTGTTCTTTTGCTCTTTTTTGAACTTTTTACCACATCAGTTCATCTGGAGAACCTGCTGTGCTACGTATAAAGCAGACCCTTGGACTGTTTTCAAAGTCACCATTTTCTGTATGTTGCCTCTGCTTCTATACATATTGCATACTGCAGACTCAAACAATAGAAACTTTGCATGTATGTGAATATCATTTTATTCTTTCCCTAATTGCCTATTGACCAAACTCTACTTTGTCCTTGCAAGTCAGAAATTTCTTGTTTATAGTTCTGAAAAATCTTTGCGCCATACCATTTTTTTTCCTTCTGCAGTTTTGTATTATTATCTAAATAATTGATGAAAATTATCAGGTATTGTAAACATCTAGACAAATCCTATAGAAACATGTATTTGGTCACCACCAGTCCTTGCTGATTTCCCCCATGATACCCATCTGCCCTTCACAGTTTGCAAAAGTCTGGCTTTACTGTCTGTCACTGCAGTGGGTGATTAGCTTCATGTCAGTGAAGTATGTATCATAGTCATGTTATTGCTATCCACATATTGGAAAAAGAACCTGATGCAGAAAAAATCCTTGAGAGACATCTCAAAAAGTGGTTTCAGCAGCATTTTGAAAAGGAAAATGCTAAAAGCAAGGATAATGAAAATCTTTCAGAAGCAGGGGAAAAAAGTCAAAAAACTAAACAAGTCTAATGGAGATATTTCATATGCTTTCCAAAGACACCTTCTCATAGTGTATTCATTATAGCGGGGAAACATTTTGTGAATTTCACTATTCCAATTAACTCTTACAGAGATGTTCTAAATCTAGTCTGAAAATGATGTCATTTGTATTTTTCAGCATGAGCATATTTTCAGTCAATTGTAGGGCCTGAAAATGCATATTGGGAGTCAGGTACTTCTTTCCTCATCCCACATAAAGTTAGTTACAGTTTCCAATGTAACACACGTTCTCTTCATGAATATTCTTAAGTTTCATAAATTTTTCAAACATTTCTGTGAAATGAAAGCTGTTGCCTTAAGAGACCACAGAAAACAGGACTCTGAGCCAACTTACTGTATAATATAAGATAAAGAGGGTAGGTCCTTTAATTTCAGGCCTGAGCCCACAGGAATAGATATAACGCATCTCCTGTGTCCACGGGTTTCCACAATTTAAGGTGTTAATCCCACCAATCCCAGATCTATTCTCCCCCCCAGCACCTCCCCCTGGCACGTGCCTCTGGAAATTGAGGCAGGGCACTCTGTGACCCCCTCTTCCTCAACCTCCTCTTCGTCACAGCACGTTCAGTCCTTGGAGCTTCTCCAAAGTTCTGGGTTTGAAGGTCACTGTGCCTGAGTGGTATCTTCTTGTCCAGATCAGGGTGCAGATGTTCTTAAACAGAATGGAGGCCTACCTTGAGGGAAGTCGAAACAAGCTAACGGAATTTTGAGGGAGTGATATGGAATGGTGGTAATAGTGGTGGGTAAATATGTAAACTTCTGTGCTATGGGTAAGGGATATAATACAGCTACTTCTGAAATCTACAAAAAGCTGAAAATCCAAAAATCCGTTGACATCACTCCCCGCCTTTTAGAGGTTTGACAAGACCTCCATCTACCACTTGTACTTAACATCATACTAGAAGATGACTAATACTTACAACACTAACCATACAACAAGCTATTATGCAGATCTAACACTAAATACAACTAACATAAGTAGCTGTTTTTTCCAGGTTCAGATTTGGTAACCATGAAGTAAGTTATAGAAGATATCTTTGTAAACCTAATGAGACATCCTCAGGAATTGCCCAATGTAGAATTTAAACTTGTTGCCAAATTTCAGCCAAATCCATAGCGCAAATCCAGTACTCACTTTCATGAAGAATATTGGGTGCATTTTGCTAAAGCCAAATGTAAATTTTGGTTCTAAACCCAATTCATAGTTACTGGTGGTATTAGAAAATACACATAGAAAAATAGTTTAAACATCATTTTAACAGTCCTTGAAACAGTCTCTGTTGTTTTATCTTGTCTCAGGAAGAGAGATTTTTTCTCTCTGGGTAACAAATCCAGGGTCTTTGCTAACAACTCTGACTACGATGGAGATGGTCTGCTGAATTTGAAACAGTTCTTTCTGTTTGGATTACAGGGATTTCAGTCCCTCTGTTTAGCATAGGCTCAGTTTCTGGGCTGGAACAGACGAACAGGAGTGTCCAGTCCCATAGGTCTAGATGACATGATGAGTCTCTGCAGTTCCTGCAAAGTGGAGCTTAAACCATTAAACAGTTTTGCAGATTATCTTTCCCTTATGTGAATAGGGAACACATTGTTTTCCACCTTGGATTGTATATGGATCTTTAATATGGCCATAGACAAGGCCTGAACCCACATCATAGATGTTGCTTGACCCTGTTTATTTGTGTTTTGTGAATTGATGAAGTGTGAGTCTCCGTCCAATGACAATCCCACAGGAACCCCAAGTTTTGGAATTCCCGCATCTTGACTGTGTGATAGTAACTCGAGCTTTTATCACATAAAGAGACTAACTGCCAGTCACACATCAATAAGCCAGTTAGGACCTTACCAGAAGCAGGCTGTGTCTGGATGCAACACTGAACAGCACCCTGGCAGTGTCAGTAGCTCATCACAGAGTTTGCACTCCCTGGACGGATCCCAGGCCTTATCAGGGAACAGACCATCCTGCCACAGCCTGCCCCAGACTGCAGCTGATCACCTTTACTTCGTGGAGTGGTAGTGCAGGTACCTCTTGGGTTAGGTGCACTCATGTATATGTGAACACTAATAAAACAGCTGTATTACAATAAAGCTAGGAAGAAGAAGCAACCTAAGCAAATCATTTAAGCGATCTAAACAAAATGTCCCAACAATGATGTTACCAGTTTGTCTTAAAGATTGTAGGCAAGATGCAAGTCAGGTCTCAGGGTCCCATGGCAGGGTTCACAGAACCAGTGCTGTTGCGGTGCTGCAGCCACCTTCTCACTTCTCTTTCCGTCCTAACACAGGACTTCTCTTCTGTGAAACTCAGCATTCACACACTCCTAAATGACACTGGATGAGAAAGCATTCTGGAGGCATAAAGTACATAAATCTGATCTCACAATCACATGAAATCCTGTGTGGATTTTCCCACCAAACCATCCCTTCAGGAGTAATCCTTTTCACAGGCTACAGTAGCCAAAGAGGCGCAGATGTTCCAAACAGTGTTTACAAACTGCTGTTAAGCTCCTGGAACAGAACATATACAAATATGAACATTGCAAACTTTAAAGCAATCAGTGTAGCAAAAACAAGATAAGCTCTCAATTCTGCTGCAATTAAACTAATAGTGATAGAAGCCTAAAAGCAATATAGGACAAATGACAGCAAAAACAAATACAGTAGTCATAGCACTGTCTGGTTCTTGTATATGCACCACCTTTGGAGATCACAGGCTCATCTTACAATAGCTCTTAACCGTGTCAGAAGCTTTTCCTTATTGGTCTCTTGTTTAATAATTCCTGACCCATCTTAGGAATTCTTATTACAGTCCAAAACTCCTTGTCTTGGTGCATCTCACTTGCAGTTATTAAGGCATTTGTTCACTTCTGCATAAAGTTGTTTCCATCCATATCACTTTCAGTTCTGGTGGCACAGTTTCCAGGTCTGCCTGCCAATAGAAGCTTTCTGCAAACAGTCAACTTCTTACACATTGTAAGTTCACACTGAGAACAAAAAGTACCCCCCTTTTGATTTTTCCACAGTCCCCCAAGCTGAATTAGGGCACAGCAGGCAGGAATATTCACAGGCTGTGAGCCTGAAACAGGGATGTTTCTCAATGCTTGTCATTTTCCTTTTTCACTAATTGACCTGGTGGAACAGTATTTGGATTTTAAATTACCTTTGAAGGACTAAATTTGCACCCTCATCCTCTATCCATGTGTCAGATTGTCCAATGAAGCTTCTCTCAACAGGCCTGGTGCTGTGATGTTGATAAAAATAGTAATCCCTACTGCAGTATCAGAGTCTACATATACAAAGTAATGATTTTCAAATGTTAAAAAAAAGTTATTTTAATCTGACACATTTTCTCTCCTCTTAGAGGCTTGCTTTCCCATTACTGCCTTTTCGTTTGACAGAATTTTGCTGCAAGTGTTCTTTTGCAGTTACTGAGCAATTTTCCTATCAGTCCTTCTGTTACTACAGCCAGAGCACAAAATTTGTTCATTATACTCTGGACACTGGAATCACTCTCATTTTTGTCTCTCATAATTTCTGTTATTTAATCCAAACGCTTTTATTGTTTCCTCTATCTTTTTTTCTCCTTTTTTTTTTTAAATTTTATTTTTTATTTCTATTTAACTAATAGCTTGATAGATGTGAGCTCAGTTGAATGCCTGGTGTATAAGAAGCTGTAGATTTCATCTGTTGCTTTTATATCTAAGAGTATTGTTCATCGCATTAATTGTGCTTCAGGTAAACCAGGACTCACACAAACACTGTTATGGTTTTGGTATACTATGGCCAATAACTGGTTTGGGGTTTTTATAGTTACTACAGGTTAACTTCCCAACCCCCAAGGATAATGCACTTCAGGATGAGAAGTGCTTCTGAAGGAAAAACAACTCCACAATGAAGACATATGTTCACAGAATGAGGTACTAAAGAACGTTAATAAAATACTTCTCAGAAACAGGATGAGCTTAAACAAACCTTTTACTTAAGAAATGGACACAATCCAGTCAGATGACCAGGTTTCTAAGAGTGAAACAGATCCAAAAAAACAAGCTGATTTCAGTGACTTGCCACCAGATTAGTCTTGACTTCCTTTGAGCTGTGATGTTAACCTGCATAGTCACATTTGCACATTAATAACAGCAACAAAATGCCTGTACTTATCAATGTTTTCAGGTTTTTTTCAGCTTCACAGCAGGTTTGCAGTCACAGGTGCATCAGAGCAGTCCGGGAATAGAGTTGATCTTCACCTCCTGCATAAGAGCATGGTCTGATACAGGAGGGATCTCTGCCCAGTCTGTATCTTTTGTGGGTACAGTATACTGGCAGGGGGTTTTGGGCCTTGCATATTTTTCAGTTTCAAAATAACTTATAGTAGTTTTCATTATTTTACTCCTTACATTCTAAGCAATTAATTTGTAAACCTTGGAATAATTTTTAGCATGTCTAGCAAGGCAGCTTCATATTACAATAATTGTAAGAGCCTTTATCACACTCCATTACACAGCTGAGATACATCATCATTGTGTTTTGAAACCCCACCCAAGGTTCCTCTCTCTATCTTTAGGAAAATAAATGTATTCATAAGTTTAGTTTATAATATATATCCCTTTGTGTGTTTTCCCAAGCTTTGGGAAGTACTGAGTCAGAACTACACTAATACTACGATTACAATTGCTATAGAAATATATGGATGTAGAAAACATTGAGCCATTACCATTTTAAAGCTATATCAACAAAATTTTGTACTAAAATGTGAGAAACAAAATCCCATAAGAAAGCTACTGCTGAAAGGCAGCACGCTTTGGGAATGAGAAAGATTACAAGTGTTATTTTTCCTATTTTGATACACTTTTACCTTGTTCCTTCCCCTCCTGGTACACTGTTGTTGGAGGAGAAATCAGTAAGATGTAAGTTTATTATCAAGATAACAGAAAATATAATTTGAATTCTCAGTCTGCTTGCACGTTCAACACCTCTTCCATTCACAAATCACTGTGTACTTGTCCTTGCACCAGAACAGAACTGGTTATGTTTTGCCTTAACTATATCATCCTCCAGTAGGTATCAATTAACAAATGCATTCATTCTTTTGATATAAAATGGGTAGTGTGTAGCTCAACAGTCAATCTGTGCTCATCCTAAAACAACCTATAGTAGCATTTAGGGGTTTAAATAATTTTTTTTTTTATGTGATAACTCAAATTTAAAGTAAAACTACTGTGGAGAGAAGCCAGGAGTTTTTTACTAAGACCAGTTTTTTACTAAGACCAGATTTTACTAAGACCAGATTTTTATATCAAAGTGTTATTTACATAATACTTTGATACTCTTTTAGAATAATCATATTGTCATTCAAGGCTCAGGATTACCTGGTTTAAGTAATAGCCTTAATCAATTATCCCATAACTAACAGTTTTGAAACTGAATTCTTAGAAACTGAAGGTAGGAGAAATGAATATGTTTGTGTTGGTATATTTAGTGAGTTACTGCAAAATGTCCAGTTTTACAGATGCACACTGCCCTGGAGAATTTGGTTCACCTCTATCACACAGCGTGCAGATAACTTTTTTAACAGTAAAAAGAAAGTCTTCAAAATGGGTAGAACAGGGAATTATGGGAGGATGTTTCAAACAGGGTTACTGTGGTGGCTTTTATGCATGTAGTACATACTCAGCTTTTGCATGACGTGTTTATGAATAAAGGTCTTCATGTTTAAAAAAGAGAGCAGTACCATCACGCTGTTGCATGGCAGGTGAAACTGTGACAATGGAGATATTCCCCCTGCAGCCAGTAGCAAAACCCAGGATCTGTACTAAGGTATAGCATGACTTTGCTTGCATAAAACAGTAAAAATATTGCTATTTTTGCAGACTTAAAAATGTTTTTTTGCTTCAGATGTACTTACAGAAGCTGAATTGAAACACATGAACTCAATGGGGGTTTAACTCTGAAGATCATTGGATAAAGTTCATTTTCTTCAATATCAGCAATATGTGCAGGTCTTTTGCCAGGTTGCAGTCAATAATTGTCTGTCAGCTTCCCTTTTATGAAACAAGGACAGATAGTATTAGGATTTTTTATGAAGGTTTAAACCATAGCACATTCAAATCCACTGATATAATCTGCAGGGTGGTATTCACATATTGTTAAAATTGATGCATTTGTGATAGACAGACTGGTAAAATTGTCACTGGCAAGGGAAGTGCATGCTCTCAGTATTTTTTTCTGAGGTAATTCAAGGGGACTCCATCTAACTGCATTTAAACAGATGTCAGAAAGAGTGAAAGTCAATTTTGATGTTTTGTCGCTGCTACTAGTTTCTATCTGGAAGAATCACGTTTGAGGTAGCTTCAGTAAAGTCAAGACAAAAATTAGACAGAAAAATACGTCACAGTTCAGGTTAATGTTACTCCAATCTTTTTTTGCGTATGGCAGTCAAGTGTTATGAGGCATAATTCTTTGTTTGCAACCAGAGGCAGAAAAATCAATATAAATGTAATTTGTCTATGAAATTCTTCAAGATCAATCTGCCAATGTTTCTATTCAACATAAATCTGATATATGTGATTTTCCTGTTAGTTCTTCTGGACTAATTCCCCTAGTTATTTCAGCATGGTAAGAAAGAGCAAATTCCAAAATAATCTGTTCATTTTTTGGGTCTTGCATCACATTTACCCTCTTATGACAAATGTTTATCTAAGTTCTTTGCACTGTATATTTGGGAATGTGTTCACTGGCACCATTTTTCAGATGATATTATTTATTCTGCTCTTAGACGTTAAAGTTTCTTCAGTGTTAGTAGATGTAGTGTTTTTCCAAATATCTTTCCTTTCCTCTACTCAATAAGAGGAGAATCACCTTGTTTCCATATGTCTCTCCTAATCCCACTTCATTAAGTTTTCCTTTACTTTTAACTTCCTAAACCTAGGCCTTTTGTTCCCTTATTTATTTATTAAAATTCAAATTTCTCACTCAGTAGTTTGGAAAGAACTACTCAACAACATTTAGTTTTAATTTGTTAACCCAACTTCTACTGTTTTAATGGCAGTCCAATAGAGAGAGAATGTTGAACTGAATTCATTTGACTCACTCGCCTCTGGACTGGGCTGCTTAAACAGCCTATATCCCCTGCCCACCTCTGCATCAAGCCTCCCAGGTTAGGAAGAATATTTCCACACTAATGAGTCTTTATACAGTATGGAAATCTAGAAAAGTCTTAAGACTTGTGACTAGTTACTAACAATGTTGAGAAGACAGAGGTTCTCCATAACTCCTTTACCTCTGCCTTTATGGGCATACCTGGACACACATCATGGGATCAAGAAGCCACGACAATGCATGTATAAACTCCCCAGCAGTGGAGGAAGGGTAAGTCTTCATCTTCTCTCAGGGGCTCAACTCACATAAAAACTATTGGATTGCACAAAGTTCACCTCAGGGTATTAAGACATGACCTTGACATTATTGTGAGGCCACTGTTCATAGCACCTGAAATGTTGTGGAGGTCAGGGGACGGTTCTGGTGGCTAGAAGAAGGCAAATGTCACATCCATCTACAAGAAGACCCAAAAGAGGACTCAGAAAATTGCAGACTCGTTAATTTTACTCCAGTCCCTGGGAAAGTAATGGAATGTGCCCTCCTAAAAACTACTACAAATAAAATTCAGCTGATGACAGAGAAATACCAGCATGTATTTACTAAAAGGTGTTGTAGATCACCTTCTACAAACTAAATAATGTCTTGCATCGACATAAGGACACCGGTGGATGTTTTTTATCTGGACTCCAGCAAAGTGTCTGATGCACTTTTCCACAGTCTTTGTTGAACAAGCAGACAAATTACAGATCAGTTGTTTGGCCTACAACTTTTTTTTTTTAATATATCACCTGGGTTTAAATGGTTGAAGCTTTTCATTGAGTACATTACATTACTTGCACTGCTGCTCAATTTAATTCACAGTTAAAATATAATTGTTCAGGTCACATTTTCATATCACATATTTATTTTCATATCCCATATTTATTTTTGTATTTTTTTTGCCATTTCACTGCACTTAATCCCATATAATTAAAACAATTAAAGCAAATGTACATCCTTCTTTTTTGTTCTGATGGCATACAGAGAACTATGAAATTCTTCTGGAAAAAAGACCTGGTACAGTATTTTTTTAAAAAATTACAAAAAACCCACTACTCTGATGGAGAAAATATACAACCTCCTTTCTCTATTTCCTCCTTTACTGGTTTATTCAGAATAGTTCAAACACATCTCAAAACTCTTACAAAAAAACCTCCAAAAACCTAGATTAAAGCAAATGGAAATGAAATCAGGGTTCACAGGATTTATTATACAGTAGGAATTATTCCTTTGCAAATGGAGAAATATTCACATATTTGTATCTCAGAATGTGTTACCTTACATCAGGATTGTAATCTTGTTTAATGGTAACTACATTTTTTATGAAATTACTGATCCCCAACAGGTAAACCAGAGAGATGGTGCTCTGAACCCAACCTATTTCTATCAAAAAAAGAGAATTTTCCTTTTTTTTTTTTTTAAAGGATCTTTAACCAGCTCTCCTGAAGAGACATAAATTTAGTATAGCAGTACCTTAAAGATCGCAAAGAAAACTCCATTTTCTTTGACCTTTTCCTTAAATGCCATCACATTGCTCTTTCTACATCCATATTTCAAAAGGCAGGGTACTGCTTAGGAAGATTTCTAGCAGTCCTTGGGGAAAATAACTTCCTCATATCTATATCTATAATAGAATTTTATTATTATAGTTATTTTTAAATTATTATTATAGTCATCATTGTATGTGTTGTTGTTTTATTATTATAGTTAATATAATAAAAGGCAATACTATTATAGAATTTTGTCATAGAAATAGAATTTTATGTCACAAAACACGATCTGGTACTTGCAATAAACAGTTAGATCTGCGTATGGAAAATTTGCTGTGTGACCACCCTTTCCTGTCTTTTCCTTCCCTGGGACTGGATAGGCACCCTTTGATTCCAAACATGGAAGAAACCAAAACGGAGACCTTTTGTCTGGATAGAAGTACCATTTTCTTTCTGTTCTTTTTGAATTATATAAAGATAAGCATACACTTCATACAGGAATGGGAAGATAAGCATTTGGGAATCATCTTTGGACAGTCTGTAACTGAGGGAGGCTGAAGGTAGACAATACTCAAGAAAGATACAAGATGTTAGACATCCTTTTTTTGTACTATTAACTGGAATTTTTTTAAGAAGTGTTCTGGAATGTGTAAGATACAGGGAGTCAGTGAGAAGCTAAGAAAAACTGAAGCAATGCTTTAATTTATTACTTATCATTCTTTCCCTTTCACATTAAGAATTTCAGTGAGATAAGACAGATGACACCTACATTCCTGTGAAGTGCCAAGTGCAGCTTTCTGTCAGCACTCACACTGGATAATTAGTTGATTACTTTTAGGGATTGAGATAGGTTATATAGGGGTGTCCTAAAGATGCATTTGGCAAACCCCAATGGAGAGATGCAGTAAAAGTATGAAACCTCATTTAAGAAAACATTTCCTGACCATTTTAACTCTTAAACTTACAGGCAAAATTCTTCCTGGAAAGGATTATATTTAGAAAACAGAATAAAAACCATACAGGCTTGATTGCAGAACCTGCATTGGTAGCCTAAAGGTTTACATTAACATAGAAGTAGTAAGAAAAAAGGTCAGATATGTCATACTATCTTTAACTGTTCTATTTGTCACAAGAAAATATTAACATTTGTTTTGCACAAAGATAAGAAAAATGTCTTATTCATATGGAAAATGTTGTGCTGCTGAAAATATCCAATTGCTCTAAGTTTCTTTTTGGAGTACTACTTGGAGCTTTTGGAAGACGTAAACCACAGAAATTCTCCTTTTGTAAGTACAACTGGATCAGTTTACAGCAGTGAACACTTTTACCCTTCTCCTTAATTCCATCAAAGATACATTCACATATACTTTGTATATATTGTGAAAATCTTAATTTTTCTATGCCTTATTTGCACTTCATCTGTCTGTTCAGTGTTTTAGACAAAATATTTAAAAGAGGCATTGATGTGCAGAATGCGTATGAAGTATTTGACATTAGTTCATTTTTTTTAGAATAGACCTAACTATTTATCTCAAAGTGCTCTGTACTTGTCAGTAAATTATAATAACACTCACAGTACTTTCATAAGTCTCTATTTTACACCCAATTAAGCTTATTTAGAGGAAGGGTTATGCAACTAACCTTTGTTATTAAGCAAGTCACCTGCCAAAATTGAAAGTGAAATGCAATCATTCTTCTGGTTCGAGAGTGATTTTTCTGGTTCTTTCATTTTATTTTTTGTTTTGTTTTGTTTTTGTTTTTGTTCTTAATTTGTTTGTTTGGTTTGGTTTGGGTTGGATTGGGTTTTTTTTTAATCTTGGTTTGGGGTTCTTTTTTATTCTTTATTTCATCATGTCTTTTTCTTTTTTCTCTTCTATAATTGAAGTAACCCTGAGAGATGAGTAGATGAGTCAGAGGAACAGTGGGAAATCCAAAGAGGATTCCATCCATAAGGATGACAATCCTGTATGCTAAGATATATAATCAGTATTTTTAATGTTGATAAGAGAGTACAATAATTTCTGTGTAAAAAAAGATCAGCGTTTCTTAGTGAAAGAGTAGTTTGTTTTCTTTTTTTTAAGTTATTTCTGAATCTTTTTATGTTACTGTCTTTGCTGCTTTAACTGACTAGAGAACTAAACTTCTAATTTCAACTTTCTCTCTTGTTTGTATCCATCAGCTGTATCTGGGCCAGGTACTCACCTGAAAAAATAACTGAAATAATTTGAATTACATCTTAATTAAACAATACTGTAGCTTAGCTCTTGATATAAATATGTTGTTCTAGAAATAGCAACTGTAA
Organism: Manacus vitellinus; assembly: GCF_001715985.3. Classification (NCBI taxonomy): domain Eukaryota; kingdom Metazoa; phylum Chordata; class Aves; order Passeriformes; family Pipridae; genus Manacus; species Manacus vitellinus. The sequence goes on along the minus strand of NW_021940917.1, from coordinate 12,452,242 downwards.
AACTGAAATTCCATTAAAAAAGAAAAGCCAATATGTCAAATAAGTATTTAAAAGAAAAGAAAGTTTAGCTTTGTTTCATAAAATGTGATCTGTGCTTACCTTGATAAGCAATTTCTGTATACTAGGAGAGAATACTTTTCTGTGATTAAGAAAACTAGTTCAAAGTTTCCTGTCTGGAACACAGTAATTAAAATTTAATTTCAACTCTATAAAACATCTTGGCTTAAGGCATAGTAAGTTGTCTAAAGGGAATTAGACCCGTCAGCAAACCTATAATAAGTGATAACACACGTTTTCCATCTGATGTTTTGCAGTTATGCTAACTGTGGTAGAATCTTGTAGTTGAGAGACTGAAATTAAGACTCTCGGGGATCCAGAGGCCAGTCACAAAATAGCTGTGTCATAGAAAGAAGTACTCTTTGAGCAATTGCACATATCCTGAGCTTCATTCAGGAAGGATGAAAAAACCTTCAACTTTGCCTCGGATTGGTAGAATCCAGTTCCCAAGTGCCACTCTTCACTTTACAGATTTACACCTCCAGGTCCCTGTTCTGAATACATTAAAATTAAAATATAGACTTCTATGAACAGCTAACAAGTTTGAGCTCTACCTCTAGCTTAACAGAATAAAAGGCTATGTTCAAGGTCAGAGAAGATGTGAAGAACAGCCTCCTGTGTGAGATAGTGCTGTCATTCTCCCTTGTAATCTGTCTGTGAATAGGTCCGTCAAAAGCTGGAGCAATCTTCTCACACTGGGTTAAACCACTGCCAATTTTTCTGCATCTGTGACAATTCCGTTCTGTGTTGACTGACACTTTGTTCCCTCTCCAGTCCTAAAACACCCTCTAGGCTAGGATGTGAGAAGGAATCCTTGGAAAGCAGACTATCTTCCAGGACAAAATGTATTTTCAACTACAGTGTTCTATTTAACACAACAATTCCCACTCTGTCCCCTTTACCTTCCCCCTTGTTTCAAATATTTGAGTTCAGTTCTGGTTTATTTTCCTTTGGAGTAAACATTACATCTGCAGGAATAGCTGTTACTCTGTGCATTCAGCTGGTGGTCAGACACATGGAGAGTCTTTCTAAAACTCTATATATGCCTGTCCTCATTTGATGTAAAGCCAGAAACATCACTGACACAAGCAGCAGGGAGATGTGTCAATACTTCGTAAATAAATACTGTGCAGGGTCCGCTGCTGTCAGACTGGGCATCGTGCATACTCTCAGCCTTCTGATACTCTTAGACTGAAAAGTCCATCTTCTCAGCCAGAATATAAGCTTTTTAAAAAGACAATAAAAGCGTCAGAGAGTTTTGACAGGAATTCCCTCTTGGTGAGCCTTTCAGATACTTTCAAGCTTTTTGCCTTTCATGTAGTTCTCAGTCAGGAACCTCATTACTTTCATCAGTCTGTTAAATGTTGCATTAAAATTTCCAGATACACTGAAGCCCTACCATGATTTTTCTGGATTTTATTATAAGGCCTACACTTTTGCTTCTGTCACCCACAGCACTTTCAATTTAGTATTAGGGCCTATGTTAGTAAGAGACATTCTTAAACTAAAAGGCATCTTAACCACTGAAAAAATTAAGAAAATTTTTCCACAATGACTAATTAAAACCGTTTTTCTCCTTCCCTGATATAGACCACATCTTAAGAAAGATCTTCCAAAGGGGCCCATAATACCATGAAACATCCTGGCATCCTTCTTTCCTCAACCACTCTATTCCAACTCTTCTCCTGTCCTCTTTTTCTCTTCCTTTCCTCTTTTTCCTTTCTCTTCTGCTTTTTCACTTTTCCCTTTAGTGCCGGTTTTGGCTGGGAAGAGTTCATTTTCTTCACAGTAGCTAGTATGGGTCTGTATTTTGGATTTGTGCTGAACACAGGGTTGACAATGTAGAGATGATGTTCTTATTGCCAAGCAGTGCTTGCACAGGGCCAAGACCTTCTCTGTTTTACGCACTGCCGCACTGGTGAGGAAGTTGGGAGTGTATGGGAAGCTGGGAAGAGACACAGCCAGGACAGGTGTCCCAAACTGAACAAAGGGATATTCTATACTCTATGGCACCAAGGAAAGGGGAATAAGCAGAGGATATTTAGAGTTATGGTGTTTGTCTACACAGGTAGCCATTACGCATGATGGAACACGGCTTTCCTGCAGATGGCTGAACGCTTGCTTGTCCATGAGAAGTGGTGAATGAATTTATTGCTTTACTCGGTTTCTGTGTGCAGCTTTTTCTTTCCCTATTAAGCTCTCTTTACCTCAAGTCACAAATTTTCTTGCTTTTACTCTTCTGATTCTCCCCCAGGTTGAGCTGGTGGGAGAGTGAACAAGTGGCTGTGTGGTACTTGGTTGCTGGCTGGGATTAAACCACGGCATCTTCCCTTTGCCATCACAGCCCCATGAAGACTTCTGACTACCTAAGAAGTGGAAGGATACACCTGTCTTGCAGAGAAGGCTTTTAGCATTCATGGACAGTTCAGGGTATTGTGGAATCTGTACTGTCACATGAAAGACTCCTGTGCTGGGATCATTGGTCCTGCAGCTCCATTCCTCTTTCCTGACTTCTTTCACACTCATCACAACTACAATGGGGTGACACAAAGAGAATTTTATCTGAGAAATGACAGACTTTGCAAGAAAGAGGAAACCAGGGGGTGTTCTAAACTTGCTGGTAGAACAAGGAATTTGTAGCACAAGTGGAAATTCAGTTGCAGAAAGGCAATATTCCTAGTTTTGCTGTACATTCCTCTCTGCCTCTTTCTCTGTGAAATTCCCAAAAGTGTAACCTGCCCAGAATAGTAAGCAATCCTTCAGTCAGGAAAGGTGAAAATCCTGGATACATCTGCCGAGGATGGGATCCCACTGGTTTTAATGCAGCCTTTCATGGGAATGAGGTAGATGGTCTCCAACACTTGTTCATTAAGGTATAGCTTAAAATTAAGAATTTTAAGGGATGTTCATTCTTTGGTTAAAGTATTTATGATGTCTCACGTTTACTGAGAACTTATTCAGTAGAAATTTTATAGGCAACCATAAGAGAACTGGGAATCCTCAGCTTATTTTTCTCCCCTAATTTGAACCTAGAGTGACCAAAATCTTAATTCTGTAGTTATATAAACATTGTATGTGAACTTAAAGGATAAGGAAACATGCTGTGCCACTTCCTTGTTTCTCCTTTTGTGGAGAAAAGTTGAAATCTAGCCATGACAAAACCTTCTGTGTTTTATTACTTGAAAAAAAGTATGCCACTTGAATAATAGTTGTGTCATTATTGTAACTAATTCTTGTGTTACTATGATGGTTTACTTCCCAGGACTACAGCCCTGTGGCTGTTATTCTTAAAGTGGAAACCAGGGTCCTTTTTAAACAATTATGGGATAATCTGTTAAACAGCTGCCTTCGCTGTTTGTAGATGCCTTATGTTATCTCCACAAGTGCATCTTCTAACTCGAAAGAGAGCAGCTGTCAATAAAGAACTCAAGAGCATGAAACATGGAGGATATCAAAAAGCAATCCTTAGCGTGAACGAGGAACAGAAAACCCAGGAGAGAGCCCTTCAGGAAGAGAGTAACTTATTGACATAATAAGAAAGATATTGAGGGGAAAGATGTGAGAGCAAAAGTAATGACAGAGGTGGCTGGGAGAAGGAAAGAGGTTATGAAATGAATGTATGAGGTTTTATCTGCAAGTATTGAGGAAAATGATTTCTGCTCTAAAGTTTAAATTGTACTATGAAGCATCTTGAGAAAAGAAAATTGAGTTTTGACTCTTCATTTTTAGAATATTAGTTTCTTTACATATGTGATACTCACATGTTATTTCGCTCTGTTTTCTTATTAGGCACCATTATTTGTAATAAAATTTCTCAGTAACCAGTGTCTCATCTGTTCATACTAACAATGATTTTATTATGTCAATTTACTTATTTGTTAAATTAATTCAGATCTACCTATCTTTAAATTTTTCTTTTCCTTTCTTCTTTTCTTTTTTCTTTTTTTTCTTTCTTTTTTTTTTTCTATGTACCTTATCTACTTTCTGTCCTTCATTTTCTCAATGCATGATTGATGTTTTGATTTCCTCAGGAAACATCTGTAAGAAAAATTACGTGTAAGCTTTTTACTAGGGACTGACTTTCTTTGATTTAATCTCAAGGTGCCAAGAGACCAAGTTACAGAGACATAAGACGTTCTCCTATAGCCACAGTGTTCATCCATCACTTCAAGTGATTGAGGTGCATTCAAGTATTTGAGGTCTCTTTTATAATTTTCTTTCTTTTATGACTAATATCTTGTCAAAATGACCTCTTTTTCAAATTAAACCCATTTTGACTGACATAAGTGAAATAAAAGCCTCTTCTGTGATTACTTTTCAAATACTTCTCTAATATTAAAATTTGTTAATCTTGTTTTCCTTTCCTTTAAAAATGTGAATGGCAAAAGCTTTCTTTCTAAGGAGCGTTTAAAACAGACATGCTTTGATGAGACAAATTTATTACAATAGCCCTTTGAAAGGCAAAAGTAGCATGAAAAGCTCAAGGTAACACTCTGAGCATGACACTTGGAGCCACAAGTAGGTGAAGCAAAAAAGAAATTGTGTTAACAGTAACTGAGATTAGTTTTGTAAAGTACAGAGAGGAACACATTGTTCAAATAACTTGTAATAATCATGAAGTTTTAGGACTATGCTATCTGTTTGTGTTGTTGATGGATTTTAGCACCACTTTTAAAAAAATTTAACTAATTGTTCATGCATCTGTTTGAAATACCATGTAGCCAGAGACAAGGCCATAGTTGAGAACCAGATTGCTTTGTGCTATTGCTTTGGGACCATCCCTTTAGCAGAATGTGATAGTTTTCACCCTAGGCCTTCCTGGAGACCAGTTTGTAACCAGGAAGGAATTAGGGTAATGACTTAGGAAGTATTCCATGCTATTCCTTTCCGTAACACAACATATAAAAAGGCGCAGATAAGAGAGTTCGCTCTCTTCTCTCTTCTGGTGGCTGAAGGCGACAGGTCTCTCCGTAGATGGGCTTTGCTTATATAGGCCAGGGCCTGCTGCTCAGACCTGTCATTATCTCCAGTCTCTCTGGGAGGCGTGGTGGAGTTGGCTGCTGCCTTGCACAACTCTGCTGTCCCGATCAGGGAAGTATTTAATTCCTTTTTATATTTATTGACTAGCTCTCTATTAACGGGTATATTTAGGAGGTATTTGTTTTTAGGCTTCTTTTTATCCCTGTTTCCCCCTTCCTTTTCCCTTTTTTCCCCCCCTCGGGAGCTCCCTGTTGTGGATAATATATTCAAATTTTATATTTATAATTTTAAATATATATTTTTGATAGAATCCCATTTTGTTCAAACTTCTTTCAGTTTTTTTCCTGTGGTTCATTTTTTTTTTCTTCCCTCTCTGGGAAGCAGGTCTTATTGTCAAGTTTTGGAGACTTGGTGGGAGGCCAGCTCGAAACTTGCACACAGAGTCAACCTTGAATTAAGCAGTCTCGATGTTCTGCTATGGGTCTACTTTGCTGAGAGCTCTAAATGCCATTGTTGAAAACATGGAGGAGAGAGGATAAAGGCCAGATGGATGTTTTTGTACCATGTCTTTATTCAAGTAATACTCATTTACATTGTATATATTGCATTATATATAATATATTTTGTATACGGGCTATATTCACACCGGTAGATGGAAATTGCCAAGTCCTCAGTGGCACTTGGTGGAAGTAGAAACAAAGTCAATATGTATGTTTCCTAGGAAGAAGCTCATATCATCAGGACATTTTGACTCCCTCAATTAAAAAGGCTGACAAAAGCTATCTAGATTTTGTAAAAGAAGTATTTTACCAATCCATGTGTTTGAATGTGAAGGTTTTGAAATGACATACATCTTAGTTTAAATATGTGGACAATCAATAAATTTTTTTTGTTTCTTATAAATATATCTGGTGTGCAAGAAACCAGTAAGTCTTTTCTATATAATTACAAGGAAATGTGACTAAGATGTGTGTAAGATGACAAGTTGTTCTGAATGTTGGTATGCTCTTGATATTTACAGCCACATGAAAATGAATCTGATATGTTTTATTACAAAACAGTGATGGAGCTCCATTTGAGTGAGCAGGAAATTCTTTTGCTTGCTGTTATGCTGTTGTGTGTGAGCAGTATTTGAAAAATGAATGTAAACCAGAAGTTTAACTCACCTTTCCCAAAAACCTTAGTATAAAGAAGTGTAAGTTACGCATTCTCCAATTAGGAGGAAGATTCATTAATGACATTTTTTTGCATCTGCCTGCTTAAATGAATGACATTGTAATGGTTATAGTATATTTCTAAGGTATTGTTACCAACACAGAACTGAAAACTTGGAAAAATTTTCACCTAACTTTGTCTAAGGTGCAAATTTTTTAAGTGTTATATCCATTAAAAAAAAATAATCTCTTGTTTGTCCATGTGCTTTTTAATTTTCTTTTGGACTTCATCTTTATATTTAAACAATGGAAGTTCTGGCTCTGTGTTAATACTGGAGTCAAATAGGTTTTGCTTTTCATGACTATGACTATTCCATAGTTTAAGAAATATTTCAGGATATGGAAACTGAAGCCCTTGGTCTCTGTAACCCCTGGTGTAGTGCCACTGTGGTTTAAGTGTTGTGTACCAAGGACTGAAGGTTCAGCTTCACTGTAGTACAAAGAGTGGATGGAACAGATAAAGTATTATTACATGTTGTCAAAAAACATACTGTAAAAGCAACAACAGATAAGGTCAGAATGTAGAGCCATATATGTGGGATCTGATTGTGTTATGTCACACAATATTGGCTTGCAGCTATGAGGTCTTTATTACTTCTGACTTAGACTTTGTATAAAAATAAATAGATGAAAAAAAAGATGCCTCTAAATGCCATAGTGATTTCCTGTATGCAACCAAATAAACAACAACACAAAAAACAAAATAGAAAATAATTTTTTCTAGATGACAGTCCTGAAGCTGTAGAGAAAATGAAAACGATAAATTCAATTCTTAATAGGAATTTTACATGTTATTAATTCTTCAAGTGTTGTCTGCACAGTTAAGGATAGCAGCAACAAAAATATATCCAGCTGTGGATAAGAAGTGATGGATTTTATATATGGATTTTATATATATGAGCCTTTTTAATATGAGGATTTTTTATGTGTGAACCATGAACTGCCTCAAGCACTGTGGTTGGGACTCTTCAGTTGTTCAACTGGTAAGAAAGAAGTGGCCAAGAAAAGAAGTTTCTCTAAAAAAACTATTTTTTCTAGTGTTTGCTGGTTTATCTGCTTCATTACAGACCCATCTAATTTGTATGTATTCTAATGGATTTTTGCAGTTGCACCTCATGTATGTTTCCCACAGTGTGGAAACCTTACTGAGATGCTTTCACTCTCGGCTGCTTTCCTCCCAGTATTCCCCTCCTTCTTCTGATACATCTGTTTGAAGTATCAAGCTGTGCTCTTTAGATACCTGAAGCTCAACTTCAAGTGTAGATCTTCCTGGCAATAGAACTAGTAGGATGGAGCTCATGTGCTAAAGTTCCTTAGACTTTTCAAAGTGAGGTATAAAAATGAGAACTCCAGTTTTGTTTTTTCCCCTGATAAAAAATAGCAAGAAAATAACAGACAAGGAAGAGCAGGAGCATGGAAGAGTCATATAAATTTAATTTGACTGTATCGGTCTGCAAGTCAGCTTTGATTAATGGAATCTTCCATGCTGGAATGCATGAATCTTGTTTACTCTCTGGTAAAGAACAAAATTCCTCATCAGAAAACTAACCAGTTGTATTCTACATCTTTGTTGAAGAATATTAAAAACCATAGTCTTTGAGAGTATTGACATCCTTGTACTCTATATGGGGCTCTTGCACTTGTACATAATGGTAGGGAAAGACTGATTGTAAGAAAGAAAAAAAAAATGCCAGTCAAGGATAAGTTACAGCTTGTAGTTAACAGTCTTACATCCTTAAGTGCCCAAACTTACTTGAGAGTTTAGGCTTCATCTGAAAACAGGGAATACAGTGAAAAATATATTTGCTTCTATCTGTCAATACAGAAAACTACATACTCTATCAGACTTAATTTTGTTTTATGATTTAAGAATATTTAATGAATCCATGAAAACACGTTTGGAAAAAAAGCCTTTTTTTTTTGAAAGCAGTATTCGGATAAAAGTTTACTCAAATGCATCTTTTTGTTAGCTATATTATTCCTGTGCTTCTTGATGTATTTTACATTATAAAAACAAGAATTTTCTGCTAGAAAGTGCTAATCCTTAATTAAATAAGACAATATTAAGATACCATATTAGCAATAAATCTAATCATAATCATCCACATAATCACTTTGTCTTACTTTCTGCAGCCAGCCAAGAACCTTCCCTTGACTACCATGCTACAGCACTACGGTACAATATGCATCACTGTTTAGTGAATCTATCAAATAGTTAAAGAACTAGAGAACCATAAAAAACTTCTTTTGAAATTATTCAAAGGCTTTTGAAAGTATGTAGGCTAGGAAGAGTGGAATGACAGAATAATTTCAAGAATAAAAAGAATATGAGCCAAGAATATAGTATTTTGTCTTGGCTAACAAAGTAATATTATTTGTTTTGTGGCTGCCTTCATTTTCAGATTAAACAACTGCATAAAATGAATCAACACTGGAAGATTTTGGTCTTGTTTTTTAGCAGGAAAAATCAGTGAGTTTGCAGGGTTTTCTAAATGATCTTAGGCATATTACTCGCGGGTGTCTGAATTTGTTTCCAAGTCAATTAAAAAATTATCTCCTTTTCCAGAATTCATTTATGTGATGAGTGAAGAATCGTAATGCTATACTTGTCCAAACAAAGTGGAATAAGACGGATGTATGGAAAAAAATAGATTAGGGTTCAATTTTAGAAAAAAACCTTGAAAGGAAAAAATATGTGGGCAAAATGGCCAGTCATAATTCTCAAGTATGTTCACATGCACATTTATATTATTAGTAGATAGCACCTACCTACCTGAAAAGGCTTCACTCTTTTCAAATAGGCAGAGGAACAACGCTTCCTCTCTATTTTTCATTTTTCACATTTAAAAACTAATCTTACTATTCATGTCCTCCAAATAAAGGTAGGATTTACAATCTAAGATAAAGTGGAGAGATGAGAGAAAGAGATGTGAAGCAATAGATGCTACCAGTCTAAATGAAATCTTGAACCTTTAGATAAAAAAGATGTGTCAGAATAGCTAGCTCATGACAGTCAAAATACCTTCGTCTGTATAAGTGACACTATAGTTTTTAATCTTATCTGAGGACCCTCTCTATAAATTACTTTCAGAACACTAAATCATAGTCTTGTTATTCTTGAGGGAGGGAGATTTTGCTTATTTATTTAGTATATATTTTAAAAGATGTATTTTGTACAGGTTATATACTTCTTATCATAAAAATTACAAAAAAAACCCCCAAAAATAGCTATTTTATTAGATCACATAAAAAGAAAACTAAGTGAGGAATCTCTGGGTAACAAACAACCTTTATCTTTGCACATATCTTTGCAAAAGAGAAACCATCTGCGGTGGATTGACCTTGGCTGGATGCTAGGTGCCCACCAAAGCCTATCTCTATTTCTATCCTCTATTTCTATCTCTATTTCTCTCCTCAGATAGACAGAGGAGAGGAAATAAAAGAATAGATTAAGATAAGAATAAGAAAAAATCACACAGCAATTACTACCATGGGCAAAACAGACTCGACACAGAGAAATTAATTGAATTTATTATCAAACAAATCAGAAGAAATAAAGAGAAATAAACCCAAATATTAAAAACTCCTTCCTCCCACCCTTCCATTCTTCCCAGACTCAGTTCACGATTTTCTCTTCCTCCTTCCCTGCAGTGGTGCAGGGAGGTGGGAAATGGTGGCTGCAGTCAGTTTGTCACACATTGTCTCTAGCACTCCTTCCCCCACTAGGTGGGGATCCCGCACACATTTCCCTTACTTCCCCTAATTACTTCAGCATGGGTTCCTTCCCACAGGCTGCAGTTCTTCATGAACTGCTCCAGCACGGGTCCCCCATGAGCTCACAAGTCGTGTCAGAAAATCTGCTCCAGTACAGGCTCCTCTCTCCACAGGGCCACATGTCCTCCCAGGAGCTTGCTCCAGCTGTGGTTCCCGCAGGGTCACGGTTGTGTGCATTCACCTGCTGCAGCATGGGGACCACGGGGACCTCTGTGGGCTGCAGGTGGATCTCTGCTTCACCACAGACCTCCACGAGCTACAGCGGCACAGCCTGCCTCACCATGGTCTTCACCACAGGCTGCAGAGGAATCTCTGTTTTGGTGCCTGAAGCACCTCTTCCTTCTCCTTCTCCACCGGTGTTGGCGTCTGCAGGGATGTTGCTCTCACGTGTTCTCACTACTCTCTTTCCTAGTTGCAATAGACTTTGGGTAGTAATTTTTTCCCCTTAAACCTGTTATCCCAGAGATGCTGCCACCATCTCTGATGGAATCAGCCTTGGCCAGAGGCAAGTCTGGCTTGGAGCCTGCTGGCACTGGCTCTGTCGGACATAGGGTAACCTTCTGGCAGCTTCTCACAGAAACCACTCCTGTAGTCCACCACTACCAAAACCTTGCAATGCAGACCCAATACACTGTAATTTCTCCACAGGTGAGGTACTATAGATTCAGGCTATGACAATAAAAACTTTCTTTTGTCTGAAACTAGGTTTTCCCTTCACATTTGCCCAAAGTGGTCTTTAATCCCTGAGGCTTTTGCATGATTAGTGGAAGAAGACGATGAAGCTGATTTTAATAGAGCCATTGAGGCAAAAGAGAAATTAATGGAGATCAAATGAAATCACAGGCTGATATGACAGATAGATGTTTGCTTATTGACAGACTTATAACTTCTTAAGCAAAGCAAGTTGACCCTACATTATTGTATTACATGACTGAAAATAAGCTGAATAATGAGCTGAATAATCTAACTCAGCTCCAGGAATACTTTGTTTTATCTCCTGAGACTCATTCTCCATGCGAAGAGTGTGCAACGCTGAGGAAGAAATTAAGTTAACAAATGCAGTTAGTATCTCTTGTTGCTTAGAAGGTCCCTCTAAGGCAAAATGCTGGTCCTTTTATACTTGGTAGGGATTTTGCTATTGACTTCAATGAGTCCCAGGTTTACATGTAATTTAGACAAACAGAACTTTATTGTATACATTTCCCTGAAGGCACCATTGACATTTTTTGAAACTTCTGTGAGTTAATTTAATTTATATACCTGTAGCAATTGTTTACAGAAAAAAAACCAAAACAACCAAACAACCCACAAATCAAATCTACTTTGTCCTTGTAAATACAGTTTTCTGCTACACAAAAATTTCAATTACATTACTAATACAGCATATTTCATTTGACATTACTGGGACTTTTCATGCTCTCAAAACAGTGGCTGTTTAAACAGTAAACTTCTGTTCTTAAAAGGAAACTTAATGGATAAGTGTTAATTTGCTTCCCACACAGTTATTTTTGTGAAGTATCGAGTTGCAAACTGCTGATGAGACATTTGGTGCTGACCTTCTTGTACTTCTCTAGGTTTTCAAAACTTCCTTTTTTTTTTTTTTTTTTGTGACTAACACCTGCCTCACTACAACCTCCTTTCAGGTAGTTGTAGAGAGGGATGAGGTCTTCCCTGAGCCATCTTTTCTCCAGGCTAAACAACACCAGTTCCCTCAGCTGCTTCTCACAGGACTTAGTCTCTAAACCCTCCACCACCTTCATTGCCCTTCTCTGGACATGTTTCAGTACCTCAATGTCTTTCTTGTAGTGAGCGAATCCAAACTAGATGCAGTGAGATTGTGCCTCACCAATGCCAAGTACAGGAGGACAACCACTGCCCTAGTCCTGCTGGCCTCACTATTGCTGCTACAGGCCAGGATGCCGCTGACCTTCTTGGTCGAATGGGCACACTGCTGGCTCATGTTTAGCCAGAGGTTGACCAGCACTCCCAGGTCCTTTTCGGAGCGGCAGCTTTTCAGTCACTATGCCTCACACCTGTAGCACTACACCGGGTTGTTGTGACCCAAGAGTAGGATCCAGCACTTCATCTTGTTGAACCTTCTACAGTTGGGTTTAGCCCATCAAACCAAGCTGTCCAGATTCCTCTGTAAAGCCTTCCTAATTTCCAGTGGATCAAGACTCCCACTCAATTTGGCATCATCTGCAAACTGGCTGAGGGTACATTTGATTCCCTTGTCCAGATCATTGATAAAGACATTACACAGGACTGGCCCCAATACTAAGCCCTGGGGAACATCACTTGTGACTGGCCACCAACTGGGCCTGGTCATCAAGCCAGTTTTCTACCCAGTGAAGACAACACCCTTCCAAGCTGTGAACAGTTGGTTTCTCCAGCTTAATCTGTGGGAAATGGCATCAAAGGCCATTTATCCACAGCCTTTCCCACATCCAGTAAGTGGGTCACCTTGTCATGGAAGGAGATAAGGCTGGTCAAGCAGGACCTGCCTTTCCTAACCTCCTGTTGCCTGGGCCTCATTCCCTGATTGTCCTGTATGTGCCATGTGATCCCACTAAAGATGACCTGCTCCATGACCTTCCCTAGCACTGAGGTCAAGCTGATAGGCCTGTAGTTCCCTGGATCCTCCTTCTGATCCTTCTTGTGGATGGGCATCACATTGGCCAACCTCTGACTGCCTGGAACCTTCCCAGTTACCCAGGACTACTGAGAAGTGATGGAAAATGGCTCAGTAAGCTCTTCAGCCAGCTCCCTCTGTACCCTTAGGTGGATCCCATCTGACCCCATAGATTTGTGCATATATAAGTGGTGTAGCAGGTTGTTAAAGAGTTCCCCTGTGTCTTTGACAACAGATCTGACTTAACCTTAGCAACACCTCCAATCTAGATGAACCATCATCCTCATTATTTTCCAGTTAAACTTACAGAGCCTCATACCTATTGTACAAGGCTCCCTAGTAAGGCAGATTACTTACAGAGGAGATGTAGCTGTTTGTGTAAGTTTCAAGCTGGCTCTCCGCCAAACTGCTGAGACCCAAAATAAAGCCTTCTCCCCAGAGAGGGAAGAAAAAAACCCAAACAGCCAAAGCTATAGCAAAAATATATATTTACAATTTCATATACAATTTGAATATATTGTACACATGATAGGGAGCTCCCGAGGGGAAAAAAAAGGGAAAATGGAAAAGGTAACAGGGATAAAAAAAATGAAAAAAAAAGGGACAGAAACAAAAAGAGGTATGCACAATCGAAAAACCCACTAACTAAAAAAATAAAGAACTAGTAAAATCTCATCACTTCCCTTGAGAAAAGCAGGACAACTGGACGCAGCCCAGCACTCTCCCCTCACATGTGGTAGACAGCAGCAGTCACTACAGGCCTTAGCTTTAAATAAGGAAGACCTACTGTTCCCAAACCTCACCAGAAGAGGAACGAGCTCTCTTATCTATGCCTTATTTATGCCTCAGGTTACTTAAAGGAATAACATGGAATATTTCCTTGGTCACTTCCCCAGTTCCTTCCTGAATACGAGTTGGTCTCCAGGAAGACCTAGACTGAAACTATCACACTGTTGCAACAGGAAGGAACTTTTTGCCATTGCCCCCTACCCCTTAAGTCAGAGAAAAGGTCTGTCCCAGGGAAGCTAGGGTGAGATTTCGGTAATCTCTCTATTGGATTCCCATCATCTGCATGTTATGGTGATTTCATAACTGTGGAACATCCTTATCATCACTGGAAGGTATCCATGAGTATCATTGAATTCAGTCCTTGACTCTACACTGGGCAACTTAGATGGCTTTTCCTGACCACTATAGCCTTAGTCGTTGGACAGCAATACTAATTTCTGCTGCTAGGCAAAGACAATAGGTTAAACTTCTCTTACATTGAATTCTTCAGAAAACAACTTAAGGTATAAAAACATTATTTTTAAAGATCTCAAGACCCTCTAGAATTCTGCTTCATCATAAATTTCCCTACTGGTCAGCATTTTGGCTTTCACATCCTAAAGATAGATATGACACTGAAAGTGAAGAAAAGCTTTTGTTATTTTTTTGCTGTACAAGAGACTTGTCATCTTGGTCCAAGGTTGAGCTAGCATCTGCTTAAAGTTTTTACCTTCAAGCAACAAGTGGAGTTGTGAATGTAACTATTGCCATGGCAAACTATAGGTCATGGGAGAGTATTTATGGACAGTTATCATTGGACAGTTGAGAAAGAATTTGTTTGTTAGAAGTCACATCTATAAAGATTCAGAGTCTGAGAGGGTCAGCTCTCAGGTTGAGAGAGCAGGTTTTGATGAACTATAATTACCAAAATAGACTGAGATATATTTACAGAATGAAATACTCTTTATTGTAAAAAGACAAAAGTGTGCATATTCACACAAAAAAATATTTTCTAACCATAAATAACTTAAGAGTCAAGTCAAGAAACAAGGAGATGCACATTATAACACGAAAATATGTACAGTGTGGCACCTCCAAAGTGGTATATTGAGAATTTCTCTGGCCTAGCACTTTATAGCTACGACTGGCTGAATAAAGTACTCATTGCCACAAAGAAATTATAGTTGTTGTAATACTCTTTACTGCTTGGAATGTTCTTTCTCTTAATGAAGAAGAACTAGATTCAGTTTAATAAACTAATAAGAGTGTGAGGAAAAGAGAGACTGAATTGTACGGCGAGGGAGACAAGTATGTTGTTAATATTATTCATCATATATTCTTAATAGTATTGCAAATATGACACTAGACTAGCTTAAAATCAGCACCCAAAACAGCAACTTAGGAATGGGTTGTGTCAGATGAACGCACTCCATGTACTGAGAGTGAGTACCCACTGTGTGAGTACCCAAACTCATAGAGAGAAGTTGATCTGAAGACTGAAAACCATTCAGTTGCCCAATAGCAGTCTGGTATCTCATATAACCAATTGGTTCTTTTCTTTTTTTTTCTTTAATCCCCTTTTTATGCACAGTAGACTGGGTCATACTGGAAAGTGAAGGTCTCAATTACAAAATATCTTTTCATTTCTGCCTCTTCAAACTGTTTGATACTGTCCTGGAGGCACTGCTTTTGGATTCCCTAAGAATTCCACAGTGGGAGTTTCTTCTCCCACACAACCTCCTTCTCTACTAGCTGTCTCACTCACTCATTTTCCTCATCTTGCTGTAAGAATTGAGATGCAGTAAACATGGGTAGGAAAACCAAACTGTAAAGGTTTCTTAATTAGCTTACCTCAGAAATATGTAAAAAATAATTTCCAGCTACTATTAGTCAATAACTGAAATTTTGAGTATATTTTCAAGGTGCAGTGACCACAACAGACATTTGCAGGTTATTAATTATACAAGAAATACAAAAAAAATACTGTTGCACCAAGCATACTAAGTTAATTAAACCAAAACACAAAACTGCAGTAATTCTACTGCTCATACTTAATACAAAAATCTAGCTATTAAACCAAGGGTGAAACCTGTGTAAGACAAAAAGCATATCCAAGATAGCTTTTATTTGACAAAGCCTGGTGTAGATGGTGAAATTATTTACTTCCCATATTCCTTGTCAGACTTATGTTTTGCTGCACAGAACACTACTCTGTGGGTTTTGTGATGAAATGAGGCTGCTTGTCAGTAGTGCACACATGCTACACATCATTCTGGTACCAAACTCAAGTTTTTTGAGACTCCTCACCTGCCCCTTGAAAGACACTGCTAATTGCTGCCAATAAAAAAATTGCATTTCAGAATGAGTAGTTCAGCATAAGCATAATTTTGAATCAATTTTCACGCTCTGACAAGAGTATTTTCTTACTCTGATGGAGTATTTTCTTGCACAATCTGTCAGATTGTGCTTACCAGTTGAGGGAACTACATTTACATCGTGCAGATGCAGCTTTGCAGTAAGGATCAACCTACCTCAAAGAAACTCTGTAGTAAAATAAGTTGTGGATCTCATGATCTCTTCTTGTCACTATAAGATAAAAAAATATATGGGGTGAACTAAATAGCTCCTTCCTTAGGTAACCCTTTTCATAATAAAAGTGGAGAATTAAATAAGAAAATTAATTATATATCTATATCTAGCAGTGGTTTAACTATTTCTCTACCAACATCAGATAACAATCTTCTCTACATTTAAGAAGAGATGAATACTCCTATTAAGCTTAACAAAGGCTAAAGATTCCATTTAAGGATTACACCACAAAGAGCCTATGAGATCAGAAGGGCTTTGGAAACAAATCAAGAAAAAAATATTGAGATTTCAAATCCTAGTAAATATATTCTGGAATACCTTGTCACAATATCAAAAGTAGAAAACCTTCAAGTTGAGGAAAAAACATATTTATATAGATGGAAGCATAGTACCCTTTCATAAGTTAAAACAAGACAAGCAACCTCATGACGGTGATGAGAAAATGCACGGATGACAGTCATAGATATTTTAAATTGGGTAAGCCATGACAGAAAAATGTTTTCCTCTTTTCAGAAGAAAAGAAAATAAAATGTTCAGCAACAAACAAGCAGCAGCATGCTCTGATCCCATCACTCAACTCTACAGTATAGCTCTTTCCTGTTCATCTCTGCCAGCAAGCCACTAATAACAGCAATCAGACCAAACAAATAGAAGCCAAGAAGAACATCAAGAAAAAGCAGCCTTCCACTTCAGTGACACAGAGACAAATTTCGCAATACTGGTGATAGCAAATGAGATTAATGTTTTCATTATCATAACTTTTATTTGATACCGAATTGTTTAAAGTATACTGATGTCTTACCCTGTTGGTAAACCACCTCGGATTTAGTTTTGTCAACAGGAAAGTTTATGCTAAACTTGGTGAACCATGAAATTACAAGATTCATTTGAATTCAGCACTCTTGATGATTGTTTCTGTGCCAAGACTTGTCTTTTAAAAATTTCTTCTGAGGAGGTAGGATGGACTATGTTCCTCAGACTTAAAGACTTAAAAATTATGCTGCTAATTGTGAGTCTGTATTTGTTTTGGGAATAAGGCTCTTGAACTTTTGCCAAAAGCAAGTCTGCAACACAAAGTGTAAGATCTACTGAAGATTTCCATACATGAAGAGATTAGAAAGATTACAACTAAAGACATCAGCATGTGTCCAGGATCTTTATTATTTTTCTTTTCTCCTTTAGTAAGCATAAAATCATGATTAATGACTACCTTTGTTTATTTTTCTATGTTTTTTCTTTTAATCCCATTGTCTGTTAAAGCATGATAGAGATCTTGGTTTTGTTTGTGCTTAAGTTGCACAAATAATTCCCTGGGTCATTAAAATGTTTGCCTTCCTTTACATTATGAACTGTTTTGTGTTTTAAGATAAAAACACTTGCCTGTCAGACTCCTAAGTTGCATTTATCATGGTGATGTAACATTTACTTTGTTTAGTTGTAAGAGTGGACTAATAAAAACAAAACAAAAGAACATAGTCATCTGACGTGTATCTACAACACTTCTCTTACCATAATAACAATAAAAACCACCAGCATTTAACTACAATTGATAGTTCTAGTTAGTGCAGTTAATCATCTGACCTATGATCTTTTACAGGTTACCAATAAAAAGTACATTTTGTGCTTTTGCACTGAATGCTATCAGTTGGACTCTTCAGATGATTACACTTGAGTAAGAATAGTATTTTTATAAATTATCAAGCTCAATACTAATATAGGTGAATTTGAAAAGAAGATGAAAATAACACTGGTGACTTCATGTTCTTTGGCAGGCACAGTGTCTTGTAGCACCAGGAGTATGCATTTGAGTTACTACCTGGTATCGACCTAAAAAAGATGTTTGGGAATTGTTCCCTACTTTAAGTTTCTATCTTAGGCATCCATGTAAAATTTAAAATTGATGCCACTCATTCGCTCAGTGCTTCTGCAGGCTCTGTGCAGTTTACTGAAAGCTTAAATGTCAAAAAGTAAAAGAAATACCACACTATTTGCTCTACTGCTAAAACCTTCTAAACAGTAAGGTTTATGCATGTTATTGCAGTCACATCCAAGAAATCCTTCTCTAAAGGACACAGAGATAAAGGAAAATTAAAATGCAACCAATTAAACATACCTGATAATAATAAATTTGCTTTTAAATATCTTTAAGGAGCTTTGGTTTTTCTACCCCACTAATAGTTTATTTTCTGGTCAGATGCACGATTGATTGTTCTGCATTGAAACTATTTTTCCCCATTAGCTTTCCAAACTTTTCTTTCCTCAATTTTCTTCAGATACAAAAGCTTAGCAAGATTATGTGAGACTTGTTGCTTAGCAACAGTCCTATTCCTAAAATGATAATGGCTCAGCACTCCCTGTCATCTTCTCGTGAAAGAAGTCAGATATTTGTCCTTTTGCTCCACAGTGTTTAGGGCTCCATCTCCATCTTTCCCTCCCCTCCTCAGCCAAAAGAAATAAAAAAATTATAATTATTGGTTACTTCAGAGTTTATGTTATGCTGCCACAAGCAACTTACATGCTATTTAAATTTGATGCATCTGTATCTGTCTGTGTAAAAACAAGAGCTTATGTTTTATTTCCCTACAGAGCAGGAAGACATACCTAAAAGTGTTGTTGACAGCTTGCAAAATTAATAGAGGGATGAGAGAATGGGGGGGAGAAGAGGAAGGTTTTTGGGGAGAGGAAACTCATCCTTTATTACACTCAAAAATAATCTTATCCTTCAAATTTTTGGCACATCTAGGAATAATAGATGCCTGGCACCTTCAGTACTACAGAATTAAAGAGTGCAGAGACTTGTAGAAAAAAATGAACTTTCTGTTTGAGAATAGTCAGTATTGTGTTGTTTGTTTTCTTTTTTTAAGAAAAAAGAGCCAGTGACTCATTCTTAAGGAATCTTCATCTGCCTTAAAAGCATAAAACCCAATCCATTTACATTCCTGCTATAATTACCCTCAAATAAAAATCCTCCTATTTTAACAAAATTAACATGCCACTTAAAGGATGAGTGTACATACTGTACAGAACAGACAACAGGTCCTACAGGAGAACCATTTGAATAAACACCAAGAGAATATGAACAACTAGAAAAATAAACAGAGTTATGTTTTAACCTTAGCTAGCAACTAAGCACGCCACAACCACTTGCTCACCACTCCAGTGGGACTGGGGAGAGGATCAGAAGAGTGAAAGTAAGAAAACTCATTCGTTGAGATGACAGACAGTTGAACAGGCAAAACAAAAACTGCATGCACAAACAAAGCAAAACAAGGAATTCAGTCACCACTTCCCGTGGGCAAGCAGGTGTTCAGCAGTCTCCAGGAAAGTTGGGTTTCATTGCACCTAATGGTTACTGGGGAAGGCAAACACCATCACTTATTCCCCTTTTCTCTGTCTTCCACAACTTTGTATCCTGAACATGATGACATATGGTATGGGATATACCTTGCATCAGTTGTGTTCAGTTGTCCTGGCTCTAGACCTTTTCCAGCTTCTCAGCAATAAAAAACTGGTGGAAGAAGAAGAAGGAATGGATGTTTAGAGTGATAGTGTTTGTCTGCCCAAGTAACAATTGGGTGTGATACATCATGCTTTCCTGAGGATGCCTAAACCTGTGCCTGCCCACAGGAAACCGAATTAAATCCTCGCTTTGCTTTGCTTGTATGCAGAACTTTTTCTTTGCCTATTAAACTGTTTGCATCTCAAACCATGATGTTTCTTACATATACTCTTCTGATTCTCTCCTCTGTCTTGCTGGGGCAGAATGGGTGAGTGACTGCATGTGGTTGTTGCTGGTTGGGGTTAAACCATGACAGAAACACGGGATAAGGGGCAACTCTGGAAAGTAGAAGCAGCTCTTCTGCAAATGAAACCACACCAGAATTTTACTGTTTCAAAGTAAGGAAAAATTGGCTCCAAGGACCACGTTTTGCAAAATATCTTTCCATTAGTGGTTGGTTTAGGTATTATTTTGTGGATTGAGGAGAAGGTCTTTTTATGGAGGGTTTGCTCTACTAGGTCAAGGAGGATGAAATTATCATTGTGATGTTGATACAGCATTTGTGATCATGCTGAGGTTTGTATTTTAGCCCAGAAGGCACAGGTGCAATCCTTGACTGTTATTCCACCTCACATTCTTGCTCTCTACTGTTCACTGAGATGCCAAGATAAGGAGAGATATCCAGAGGCAAAATTTGCTCATCAGCCTTAGGGTATCTGTGAAAGGTCCAAGGTCATAATAATCTGTCTCTGATGCTGGCTTTCCAGCTAAGCCTGAGTGCAATCTATCTTGCAATCATGCTATGTACAGCTGACACAGTCAAGTTATGTATGAAGTAGGAGTTGTGTTCACTTAAACCCTTCACATGGCCTATAATTTTCCAGGCAGGGAATTTGAACCAAGAGACCAGAGGATATGCAACTTCAACCATGACAGAGAGAGGTAGTTTCAAACCAGCTAAGGTGGGAGCAATACAAGAACTAAATTTCTGTGATAGTAGTTTGAGTGCTTATAAGGTATCTGGAAGCCTTTATAGTGTCCTTGCTTACAAGCAATGGTATCCTGGTGACATGAGGGCAATTTGCTATCATGGTAGTCCAGTGCTGGGTGACCCATCCTTTTCTACCTGATATAAACATTTATTAATCCCCTCAACTGTTATTTTTTGGTCCTCTTCTGTATGGGTTTTAGGAATGGCAGATCCCACCTGACCAACCTGATTTCCATTTATAACCAGGTGACATAACTGGTGGATGAGGGGAAGGCTGTGGATGTGTCTACCTGGACTTCAGCAAAGCCTTTGACACCGTCTCCCACAGCCCACTCCTGGAAAAGCTGCAGCCACGGCTTGGACAGGGGCACTCTGTGCTGGGTTAGGAACTGGCTGGAGGGCCGGGCCCAGAGAGTGGTGGGGAATGGGGCTGCATCCAGTTGGGATCCGGTCACTTGTGGTGTCCCCAGGGATCAGTGTTGGGCCCAGTTCTGTTTAATATTTTGACTGATGATCTGGACAAGGGGATCAAGTCTATCATTAGCAAATTTGTGGATTATACCAAGTCGGATGGGATTTTCAATCTGCTGGGGTGTAGGAAGAGGGAACTTGGACAGACTAGAGGGATGGTCTGAGACCAGTGTCACGAGTTTCAACAAGACCAAGTGCCGGGTTCTACTCTTTGGCCACAACAACCCCATGTACCACAGGATGGGAGAAGAGTAGCTGGAAAGCAGCCCAGTGGAAAAAGACCCAGGGATGTTGGTCAATTGAGCTTGCTAAATATGAGCCAGCAGTGTGCTCAAGTGGCCAAGAAAACCAAAGACATCTTGCCCTGTATGAAGAATAATGTAGGCAGCAGGACTAGGGAAGTGATCCTCCCCCTGTGCACAGCATTGGTGAGCCTACACCTTGAGTTCTGTGTTCAGTTCTGGGCCCCCCACCATAAAAAGGACATGGAGATACTGGAGTGTGTCCAATGAAGGGCAACAAGGCTCGTGAAATTTCTGGAAAACATGTCTTATGAGGAACATCAGAGGGAGCTGGGTTCGTTTAGTGTCAAGAAAAGGAGGCTCAAGGGTGACTTCATCACTCTTTACAACCACCTGAAAGGAGGTTACAGCCAGGTGAGGACTGGTCTCTTCTGCAGTGCCTGCAGGGAGAGGAAATGACCTTAAGGTCAGCCAAGGGAGATTCACACTAGATATTAGAAAAATGTTTTGACTGTTGGGGTGGTCAGGCACTGGAATAGGTTGCCCAGGGAGGTGGTGAAGTCACCATCTGCGGAGGTGTCTGGATCTGGTCATAAGTGATGTGGTTTAGTGGTTCAGGGGTCACAGTGGTGCTTTAGGTTGATGGTTGGACTTGATGATATTAAAGATCTCTTTCAATCTTGATGATTCCATGATTCTTATAGAAAAGCTGTTCTCTGTTCTGCATGTTTGCCTTCACACATCACCTAGTCTTTATTCCTCAACATTAAAACCATGAATTTAACTGTTGGATACACAGTTCTATCTGTGATAACTGAGTGAATACAGATGTGTGATACAACTCCTAGTTGTTCCAGAATTATCTGTTTATAAAAGCTACCAAGAAAAAAGCCTTTAAAAATGTCTCCCACTACCTTTCTGGAAGACAGAAGCATGTGCTTTTCATGGTTTGGTCTTCCAGTTTATTACAGAGCCAGCCCAAGTCAAAAGCTTTTGTAAGGTAAACATACACAGGTATTCTTCCTAAGAATGCCAAGGCAGTGGAAGGATTAAAAAAAAGGTTTATTTCAGATGCAAGGACCACTTTTTTACGATGCAACACATCAGGCCTTCAGGAGCAAAAGGTGAGTTCCTGCCACCTCAGGGCCCACTTTTATCCTTTCTGTTTCTCCCCCACCTTCCCAAGACCTCTGTACCTGTCTATTAGTGCTGTGTATCTCCTCTCACATAACAGAGCAAGGCTGAAAATTTCTCCTGCTATCCAGGGGGGGAGAAGCATTGAAACTACCTTTGAGGAAGAGTTACCATTGAGCAGAAAGCCTTCCTAGCAAAAACCGAGTTTCTAACCTTCCTTTACAAATTCTTCCTGAATTAGATCTATTCCTACACTCTTTTTGAGAATACATTAGCTGCAGTAGCACATATCAAAAAAGAGGACTTAATAAGAGTGATGTGATGATGCCTGTTTGCTGTGCTAAACAAAGGATGTCACTGTAATACTGAAGTCATTGTATATACCAGGCACTGTATTCTGACAAAATTTATAATATGTAAAATAAAACAAGAACAGGTTAATTTACAAGTCCATTTTAACTGCTTGAATGAACAGCTGCAAAATTCATAGCATTTTGTATTTCAAAGACAAGAGAAGGAAAAATTCTCCCTTAACTTGTCCATCTCTTCTGCTTCTTGTACTCTGGATTTTTTTCTCCTTAAAGTTACCATGGCCTTTCCTGCAGAGCTTTCACAGCTGATGATTTTGTTTGTCTATCTACACTTATAATTTGTATTTACACAAAATCTGCTGTTGCTCAAATTAACATGGCTTGCTCTACCTATCTGTGTTCTAAATGTGATTATAAGTTGACATTATGATTGACTATCATTAATGATTAGGGTGTCACCACCTCTCTTCTTCCTCACCGTCATCTTTCTTTTAACATTTCTACCACATCACTCACTTGTAAAAATTAGCCATTCCGTTGTACAAATTAGTTGCATGTCTCCTTGCACTAAAAAAAAAAAAAAGAAAAATAAAAAGAAAAAGAGGGTGGTGCTCCAGGAGGACATTTTTGTTTGATTTGGTTTGGATTGGTTTGGTTATGTCCATCTTACAACTTTGGCTTGACTTAGTTCCCTCTGCAGCTGTAGAAATAGTGTGTCATGGTGCAACGAAATGTAGGATGTAAAGAAGAGGGAGCAAAGAGAGATATCAGGGGTTCTGCTGTCCATGTGTTGTTCCCTGAGGCTGTGGTTGGTTTCTATGCATGACGTAAATAGGTTTAAGAAGTCACAGCCCATCCGTCCGTGTTACTTCCCCAGAGTGAATACATATTGCATTGAGTATTGAATAAACTTATCATACCACTGCCAAAACTCTTGTGTGAGTACAAAACAGGAATTACTACTGTAACTGCAGAGCTCGCAGTGAGAAGCAAGGACAGACCAAGCCTGCTGTCAAAAGGTCGTTTGTAAAACATCACTTAAAGACCAACCTTTCTAATTTGAAGTCATTATGAGGCTGGCAGAAATGGTAAGGTATCCAGTCCACTGGGTAGAAATCGTCCTCTATTCAAAATGATTGCAAATAAAGATAAGACTTTGGCATTGCCTGCACTTGCAGCAGGTTTTGAACCAAAAGCCCTCTCTAACAAGATCATAAACTTTTTTAATGAAAGTTTTGCTATTAGTCTGTAAGAGTATAACGTATTTTTCTTCTGGACACAAAGAAATTTCGCAGGGAAAGGTCACTCCCTAGTATGGGTGTACAGATGTTACTCTACCTTCCCAAAATTTATGGCCACATTGCAGGGACAAAAGCTGGCTATTGCAGCAAATCAGGCACACAGTTTGATTTTACACACTTACAAAACCAAAACCACTCCTTTTCCCCATGGCTACCAAAATTTTTTGGCAGATGTGAATCCTGCATATGGGAAACCTTGGAAAATTATGGTACTGATGTTGAAACTGTGCTTTCTGCCTTTGTGTTGTTTCTTCTCTTTATCTACTTGTAGCTGTGAAAATGAAGCTGAACAAGATGTTCTTGGTGTCTGAAAAGGGGGTGACCATTTAGATAATCTACTTAAGCATTTGTGTTCAGCCTCAATAATGTCATTCCTTTACATTTTAAAATCAATCATTTTGCTCTTGGTATAACTTCTAGGCATGTTAGTTTCTTTGCATGTGGAATAAATCCAGCATTCATTATTTCTTAACATATTTGATGCAATTTCCTGTAGAATTCAGGAAGTATCTTGTTAGTTTTCTCTTGTGTCAAAATTTTATTTAGTTATTAAAAATTCAATCTATTTTTATTTATTTACAATTAATTTTTTTCTTCCTTTACATTTGTTTCACTGGAAGTCTTGTTTTATCTTTTCCTTTATAATATTTTTTCCTTTACCTTTTACAATGATAATTTTAGTTTCATGTTTTCAAGATTATTTGATTCATTGTCTTGCTAAGTGTATTTTTGCATGGTACATTTATCAGGATATCTTCCATATACATTCTTTTCTTTTAATATTCCCTGTCATTTCTTGCTTTGTTTCTATTTTTCTCTTTCTTGTCAGTCAAAATGATAAGACTTTCCCCTTTATGAGATCCTGATGACAGTTCATTAAACCATGGATCATATTAATTGTAAAAATGTAAATAGTTGCACATTTATTCTCCTTATAATAAACCCTTCCTTTCCCTTCCCTGAACTTCCCTTCCCTGAACTTCCCTTCCCTGAACTTCCCTGAACTTCCCTTCCCTGAACTTCCCTTCCCTGAACTTCCCTGAACTTCCCTTCCCTGAACTTCCCTGAACTTCCCTGAACTTCCACCACCACATTCCTCTTCCTAAGACAACTCTTTCTGTAAACACATTTTTTCCTGTGCTGGAAGATACCACTCTTCTCTTCCCTCCCAGCTTAGCTACCGAGTCAGCTATTCTTTTTTTTTTTTTTGAGACATGCAGATGCCAATTTTTACACTGAATTCTTACACAGTTCTGTACAAAAGTACTGGATATACTGGAATGCTGTGCATTAGAGCAGGATGGACAGAAGAAAACACAATTCTACACTTCTGCTGTCATGATTCCTGCACCTGAACATCACAATAGCAGTCTTCCTGATTCTCTTTGTCTTTCTCCAGTCTCTGGTACAGAAATTGAATCAAGTGACTTTCCAAGGCCTTACAATGAGATTGCAACCCTGTTTGAAATGCCCTTTAGGAGACTCTTGCTGATTGTCAATCTGTTGATCACACTGAGTATTCTCTCCCTTTGCTACCACATGGTTGAGGAAGGCAGACACTCCAAGAAGCAATGAGCTTTCTGTGATGAGCTTTGGAAACATGCTGCTAATTGCCATGGCTGTGATTCTCAGTTTTACTGAGAGCTCTAGGAATCAAAGCACTGTCTCTGGAGTTCACCGTGATTTACAAGTGAGCCCTCTGGCTTTCTTACTTGAGTCACCATGCCAACCATTAGTAGCATTCCTCACTAAATACATAATACAGTCTGCTGGCTTTTCACCCTTCAGTGAATGGGGCTGTAAATGGTTGACAATACGTTTATTTTAGTTTACCATAAAATACTGTTCCACCCCATCCTATTCGGACGAGGCACACATAAAAAACTAGATGTGTACCCAGCAATTATATCGAAGAACAGGGTCATTTGCACATGGTAATTCTTCAGGTGATTTCCTGTGATAATTTTTTGTTGCTTTTACCAATACACAGGCATTTTGGTAAATCATGCATTGCACTCTCTATAAATTTTAATTAAAAAGTGGTCATGTTTTGTTTTCAAAATATTTGCTGTATGGCACTCAGGTGTGATTTTTAAGGCTCTTTATATTGGGACTGTTTCTATGAAACAGAATACCTACAGACTGTCAAACAATAAGACAGGAAAGTTTCAGTATGAAACAGATGGATGTCCATATGATGATAAGTAAGAATAAAATTATTTATGCTTTTGTGAAGCTTTCGGAATTCTTTTAGCAAGATTTTTTGTCAGAAAGTTAGTATGAAGTGTGAAGTTCTAGCACTTATGTAAATGCATATGTATTGTGCCTTTGTGCTGGGTGTCTACTAAAACACAGACTTCTTGTGGTATAGACTTTATTGAACAGAAATTTTTATGTCAGAAGAGCCTTATGCCATTGTCTTCTTGCAAATAAAATAGAAATCAGTCTTCATCAAGGTCTCTGTGTTTAGAAAAAAAATGTTTAAGGAAAAGAAGGACCAGCAGTAGATGTGAATTGATTCAAAGATTACTTATACAAACTGAATCCATACAGTTCTGTGGGATCTGGGTGGGTCACTACACCTGAACAAACTGGGTAGTGGCCTTGTAAGGCCTCCATCAAATATCTTCAAACATCCATGGAGCTTAGGGGAGATTATCAAAAATTTGAGAAAGGTAAGATGGTGCAGGAAACAGTCAACCAGTCAGTTTGACTTTGATCCCTGAAAAAGTCATGAAGTGGATCCTCTTGGGGAATATCTCTGGGCAGATAAGGGAGAAGAAGGTGATGGGAACAGTCAGGGTGGATTGAGCCGGAGTTGGTGCCCAACCAACCTTGCTGCTTTCAGGGTTAAAGTGGCTGAAGTTTGGGATAAGGGAAGAACAGGGGATATCAGCAAAGCTTCCAACAATCTCCTATAGTGTCCTTGAAGCCAAGCTGGAAGCTAGGGTGTCTTGGTGAGTGTCCTACCAGGTAGTTAGGCAGTTAGGCTCAGGGGTGGTAGGAACTACGTTGCATCTGCCTGGAGGCTGATACCTCAGGGGGTCTCATAGGGCATCTCCTGTTTATCATCTCTATGTCCCACCTGGGAAGGTCACAAAGTGCACTCTGTCAAGATGCCAGCAGCAAAGACCAGTTAATGCCCATGAGGACAGGACTACCAACTGAAGGGACAAGGACTGGTGAGAGGAAGGGACCAATGGAGCCTTCATGCACCCGGGGCAAGAGTAATGGGAAGGTAGCCAGGGGCAGCTTTGCAGAGAAGACTCTGGGCCCTGGGGGAAAGCAGTAAGCAAGACCAGGGAAGCTGGGAATACAAGCATAGACAGGCAACAGAGCAAAGCAGATGGCATCTCCCTCCTTGCAGGGCTTCCAGCCTGCACCCATGAAGGCCCTGAGCAACCTGGTCTGACTCTGTGGCTGAGCCTGCACTGGACAGGGAGTTGATATGGAGAGATTATGAATATATTAATCAGAAACATAATCGTATTTATAATTCAGAAGCTTTAGAAAGGTAAGGCTATGAATTTTCTCTTGAAAAGTTTCTAAAGGTTCTAAAACCTGGGGTACAAGGAAGATATTTTACCATGTTTTGTGACAGCTGTTTTCCAAGTTTATACAATAAAAAACACCTGGAAGGGAGGAATGAAAATGAGATCTCAGTAGCAGCTGACATTCAGCTATCAGAGTGATCTGACACACATTTTCAAATCCCACTCTGATCAAGATTGGAGAAAACAAGTTTATTTATTTATTTTTATAAAGTATATATTAACTCCTAAAAGCAACCTTTTACAGTTGGCGGTGCTCCAGGTACCCTGTAGGGAAATCATCGTCATGACTCTTAAAAATGAATTAGAAAAACTCTCCAGATGATGAAGAGTCCTTGTTCTACCTTCTCATTAGTGCAAGACTCCTTTTCTGGATGAGCCAAATCCATTATTTTGCTTTTCTCCATGTTTTCTTTAAAAGTAGTGTTCCATGCTTTAGAATGGCATGTCAGATATGGTAAGGTTAAACTTAAACAGTTTTTAAAACTAGTTTAATAAATTTTTATGAGTATTACTTTCAAATTTTTTACCTTGCTAAAAAGTATATTTTTTCCCTTTTTTTTTTTTTTCATTGAAATGTTAATTCAGTGTAAAATTTCCTAGCAAAGGAAAGATGTCTCATCTCTACAGAGCTGTATTTATCCACATGCCTACTCAGGAGTCCTGTCAAGAGAAAATTTAAGCAGTCAACAAATTTTTGTCTTGGAGAAAAATTCTAGTTCTACACAAACTGCCAGGGTTTTGAACAGTGTTATTTTAAAAATTGTGAGTTTAATAGTGTCTAGATTAAGCAGATATGTAATCCAAGGTGACAGTTTTTCTCTGTATGTAGAAAAGAATGCAGGTTTTTTCGCAGTTAACATGTAAGTTTAAATGTTAGGCCCTCAGAGTAATAAGACAATCTTAGTAATAGAATGCTAAGAAATTTTAGCAAACATTGCCCACTCTTGCACCCATATTCATTTAGAATCTACCCTGGCACCTTGTACAGTACTTTTATAAGCTACTTGGCACTATCTTAATTCTACAAGTGGAGATCACTAATTAGCTCATTGTTGGATTCACCCTCTCTCTGTCCATGGCCATAAGGCAGTTATTAAAATAATTAGATTCTCTGACCTCTTAAATTAGATTTGGCAGCATTTTTCCATCTTTATTGACCCACGTCTTCACCTTAGCCCAAAATAAAACTAGAGAGGGAAAATTTCAATTAACACAATATTTATTTGAAAAGGACCATGTCTAATGCAGATCTGTCCAATGCAGATACTCTACAATCTAAACCTTGCCTTCCAGAAATCCCAAGGGTACTTTATATCCATATTCTAAATAATTTATTCTCAGCTCCGATTTCACCATTTCCTCAAACTACGGGACATTTCACTTTTATTTTGAATTAACAATATTCTGATATTAATAATGTCTTTGAGGTAGACTACTGTGTTATGATCTGATTAGTGAGAGATGCCTCTACCCAAATTAAGGTACAAATGAGACCATATGCTGAAATCAATAATAGAGATGTTATTTAACAGTAAATGCGAGGTAGAGACATAAAAAGAAACAGAAAAGAAGAGGGGGGAAGCAGAGAGACATCAAGCAGAAGATAGTCACCACCTCTGGATCCAGTGGCATCCCACTGATCATTCCTCACCCTGGATTTTTTGATGTGGGGGTTCCAGAGTAATCCTGAGGGTCCCACCTTTACACAGTTCAAGTTCCAGGTATCCATAGGGTGGTCACAGATGTTCCCATAACTTGAGGTGCCATGTGTCTGAGAAATTGCTTCCTTTCCCACAGTTTGCTCTGGTGGGAATTTTTATCTGCATTAACCAGGTTGTACGAATCAGATCTCACCTCCATCAGTCCTGGAATTAGCACCTTCCTGTTGTAAATTTCTCCCCCGTGTGCTTATCTGAAGTTCCCTCTGTGATGGCTTATCTTATGGCAAGTTCTTTCTGTGGCCTTGACAGTTTTGAGACAAGCAACTGTGCTCTTTAAGTCCTAATACACTGTTACTTGGATCTTTTGACAGGCCATCGGTTTTAAAAAAAATTCTTCTAGGAGAATCTGAGTACTTAATACATTCAAATTCATTGTCAGATTTCATTTAAAAAGGGACTTAACATTTTCATGACCTGAGATCTACAAAAGGAAGTTACCAATCCTGCTGCAGTAGGACCACCTACTGACATGATCAATAGACCTTGTCTCAGAAGATCTCCTTTGTGAGGAAGCGAAGAAAAGGATTTCTTAGAAACAAAACTCTTGGGATCATGATGGATCTGTGGCTTTCTGTGTGTGTGGTGGTCATATGTCCAATAGATGACATTTATTCTTCCTTAAAAGAAAAATGACAGACAGTTTTATACTGAATATAAGTATCTTAGCACAAGAACCCAGGGGAGTAAGTTTTTCAAAGGTCGATGAAGACCAACATCAAAAGCCTTGCATTCTCTTACCCAGAGTGATACAATCAATTGGTCTGCTACACTGCAAGCCCACACTCACCCTGCAACTGAGGGAATGTTCAAAACCAAAGATATTACAGCTACAGCAGCAGTTCCTCCCATAAAATATAAAGTTTTAGATATTTTACACATAGTTGCAGGCTTTTCGTAACAAATTACAGGAAAAAGAGTTTTGTACAAGGGAACAAAATAGTTGGAACTGAGCCCTTCAGAGCTGATTTGATGTGCTTGTAAACAAGAATATTTTGCTTAGTTTTAAGACCAAAAAAACCCAATGGTATTTAAATAAAGCACCGAATAGAAAGTGCGGTGGTTCTTATTCCCTTCAAAACATAACTACAGGCCAAATCCCCCTGGAAGACAATAATCTTTTTCACTGGACAGTTTTGATTAATAAATGGTGCTTTTCCTTCAATCTAATTAAGGAGAGTAGAAAAACATTTGCCTTCTTGTAAGAAAAAGGATTGTTCTACCATCTCTTTTATGAGATGCAATGGAACAGAAATGTCTCATAGCTGTTTCATGATTATAATTCCTACTCCCACTTATTAGTAATTTCAAAAGAAACATCCATATTTATCCATTGTTTCACCAGCTGTTTTTTTCTGAGATCTTCATTCACTGGACTTCAATCCTGCCTCTACTCAATCTCTCTCAGAAGTGGATGGACATTGCAACTTCATGTGTGCCAATTATGGTTCAACTATTATAGAGAGAACTGGAAAAGTAAGAGTGAGAAAACTCTTGGTTTGAGATAAAGACAGTTTGATAAGTAAAAAACCACAACAAACAGAAATCTCAAACTCTGCAAAAAACCCCAACATAACAAAGGAAAAAAAAAGTGAGAAAAAAAAAGCCCTTGAATTTCTCACTATCACCCACCTGATGCCTGGCCAGTCCCCAAGCAGTGACAGCCCCGACATACTTCCTCTCCCCCAAGTTTTTATGACTGAGCTTGATACCATAATGTACAGGGTATCCCTTTGAACAGTTGGGGTCAACTATCCTGATTATGTCCCTTCCCAGCTTCTGCCACTGCCTCCTCACCAGTGGGGTGGAATGAGGAGCAGAAAGGCCTTGGCTCTGTTTAAGGACTGCTCAGCAGAAACTAAAACATTAATGTGTTATCAAGACTATTTTCAACACAAACCCAAAACACAGCCACATACAAGCCACTATGAAGAAAATTAATTCTACCCTACACGAAACCAATATGATATTTTGAAAAATCCCACCTGCTAGAACCAGGTAGAATACTATCAAATGAATATAAGAAGTTTACTTATTTGTTTATTTATTTATCTGTTATCATCTATTTTGGCTGAATGCCCAGTGTCCACCGAGAGTCTGCCCAACCCCTCCCCCCGCGAGAGAGAAGGAGGAGGGAAGGGGGGAAAGGAAAAAAAACTTGCAAAACCGAGGCTGCTGAGAAAGGCAGCTTTATATTTACACAGAGAAGAAAAAGAGAACTATAAGCACTACACACACAGGGCAAACTAACAGTAAAGACTACTTCCCCACAAAAGGTGTTTTCATCCTCCAAAAACAACCGTCTATCCCATGCAATCGTCTTGGAAGAGAAGAAGGGAGTTGTTTCCTTCTGGTCTCTTTATATCTGAGCTGACATAACATGGCATGGAATAGCTTATTGGTAAAATATACATCAGATGACCTATCTTAGTTCCATTTCCCTCCCAGGGAGGGTTACAAAGCCACTACATTATCTTACAATGTGTCCAGTTAGATGACTGTTATTTTACCTTCTCTCACTTCTCCCCATATAGCAGGTGTGGCCCTCTCTTTCAGAACCCTTTTCCACATGTTGCTTCTGTCCAGTGTGAACAGTTTCAATAGTAATCTGAACTTTGTGCAGAAACTCAGGGCAAACAGGATCTGGCTGATGTAAAATCAGAATGCTGAAACATTTGTGTGTGACTTACCAAGAGTGTCTCACACACAGAGAACTGTATCCTCTCTATAAAGGCATTATCGTTGTCACTTATTTTGACCTATGTTAGAAACGTTATTTTCCTTTCTTTTTCATCCTCATTGTCTCCTGTCCTCTGTATTTTCCAGATTTTCAGGCCCATATTCTGAAATGATAACATTAGCAATTTTGATATCTTGATATCAGTCTTCATATTTTCCTCACAACAAACTCAGCATATGAATTGCAGTTTACCCTTGCAGACCTTCCCACCTTGGCAATACATTGCCATTTACATGAGTAAGAGCAGCAGTTAAGATAATCCACCAATTTGCTGTCTACAGCAGCAGCGTGCAATGTAAAGCTGCTTGGAAACACAATTCTACAGGCCAGAATAAAACAATGGCCAGCACAGCATTTAAAATGAGTTCTGTATCAATAGACTAAGATACAATTTTAAAACTCTAAAAAGAAAAGAAAACAAAACAAAAATCCCCCCCACTTTTAGAGATAGAGTGTAAGATCATTGTTTAATTACTGAGACTAACTTCTAATCGCGAGACTGACCATCTGTTGTTCGGTTGTATCTGATGTATCTGTCTCAAAAGCAACGCATTTTCTTTATTATTATTTCTTTATTATTCTGTTGACACAATGATGAAGAACAAATACATGATGTTTTATTTCTAATTTAGCAGTACTTGCACAAAAAATAATGTATACCTTTCAAGAGAGTATGCCCAAAACTTTTGTTATTATTCTTTCAGAAAAAATGTATTTGCTGTACCTAAAAAAAATAAAATCTTTACAAAATATGTGGCTTCTATTCCTGTACTTTAAGAGAAATAAACTGAATTTGGCAATATATTAGAAAACATAAAAAAATGCCATTTAGAACTAATTTTACTCTGTATTTTTAAACAGTTACTTATGACCTCTGCTAATCAAACTCCCTCTTTCTCTTTAGGAATATAATTACCTTCTCTTCCCTTTTGTCATGATGCTTTCTACTAGAGAATCTTTGTACACTTTATCCTAATCCTTCTATATAAGTACTACAAAGAAGGAAGCTCTTGATTTACCTGGTTTAGGGAGGTTCAGCTTCTGGGTGCAATCTCTAATCCAACTGGTTCACACAATTCCAAGTTAAATGAACCTTCCCTTAAAAGAAGGAAAAGCATATGCACTCCTGTGTGGAGGAATGGAAACCACATGAGTAAAACCTCTTGGCTTTCCTTTTGCATGACAAACATTGGGCATGAAATACAACCATGTTTAACATGGAAGGAGCTGAAGCAAACCTGTTTGCTTGCTATGAAATAACACAAGCATATTCTCAACCCTGAAATCATCTAACACCGTGGAGGGTAGGTAGGATTGATCTGCTGTAATATGTTATATGATTATTCTTCATTATTTTTCTTTTATCTTCATTTCTTTTTTGTTGCTGTTGGGTTTTTTTTGTACTTTTCACTATAGGAATAACTGCAGAAACACTACAGAACATTCAGTAACAGCTCCCTCTGAGAGGGAAAGGTAATAGGCAATACCCAAGTTTCTCACAGGCAGTACTTGTCAGAGGAAGGCTTCCATTGTAAATTGCAAGAATACACCATAGAAGTAATTTTAATCAAAGGCTTTTAGCAGTATGCACAAAGGCATAAAGGTTTGTCAGTAAACAAAAACCTATTAAAGTGATTTGTAGTTAAGGCCCACGGATTGTTATATTTTTAGTTCACACAGGTAATGAGAATAAATAGAAATGTTTGTTATGCATTTTTAATATATTTCTAGGAGATATATATCTAAAAATATATAAATAGAAATACACACACACACACACACATATATATACAAAATCTTTTTTATATCCTTTCAGGATATAAAATGAATTGAGTATAAGAGTCAGACTTTGTCCCTTGCGTTGACATTTTTAAGAATTTTGTCTGTATACAATAAGATCCGTTCAGATGTGAGTAAAATATTTAAAGGCTCAAACCATCTTCTATCCAAGTGGAGCTACGACAAATGTCATCTCCAGTAAGTCACTCCTTAATGCTTGAGGTCTAAGATATGCCTGATATACATCGTGTTGATTTGGTAGCTATCACTAATTTCCCGCTTCCAACAAGCCTACATCCAAACAATCTGCTATTGCAGAGGGTGTTTGTTTTCACAACACATCAGATTTCAGTCGTTTAATGGATGCCTCTTACTATTCCTATTTATTGTTCTATATATTGATGTTTCTCAAATTACATGATATAAAACCAGTTTCTTGTACACTTAGAACTTATACAGATGTCTATTAAGTCAAAGAAAAAAAACCAAACTCAAACATTTAAAATTTATAGTTGACTTGTGTTAAATTCAGGTAAAATCTACCAACACAGAACAGAAATTTTGGGGTTCCTTAACATTGCAGTGGTGAACCTCTAGCAGACAACTGACAGGCATCAAGACAATCCACAATCCAAGTGCCAACAAACAGTGGCTTGGGAAATTATGTGTGTTAGCTGTGTAGGGTGTTTTAATCTAGGAGAGGCAAGGATGGAATTAAACTGTTATTCAGTCAAAATTAACTGATTTTTTTCCTTTAAATTAATAACCCTGCAGACCAAACTGAAAACTACAGAAGCACAGCATTATGTGACACCTATGAGACATAAATGGAAATAGAAGCTGGTTGAATTGAAGCCTTGTTTCAATTAAAATCTCAGTACTATATATAACTAAATGCTGGCAGGTGGTTGTCTGCAGTGGGCTCAGTAAGTTTGATATAACTGCACTGAAATATCCCTTCGGTAATATGAACCTTAATAGACTGGAAGTATATTTCCCATTATAATGAAGCCAGTGACCTCTGTTGTTTCAAGATATATGGTGTGCTTGAGTAATTGATTGAGTAATGATGGTGATAGGTGACTTTAACAAGCAGAAACCTTCTCATTAAGCTACTGAGAACAGCTCTGCAGCTATAACAGAGAAACTTATAAGACATCAAGACAAGCTGGTGATCACAGGCCCTTGTAGCCTGTGGATATGCCTCCTCTTTCTACCTGCTCTTTTTTCCACAGAAGCACAGTTCTGTATTTTTCAAGCTGGCAGGGAATTGGTTGTATGGAAAACTTTTCTCTGTTATTAGCAATGATAAATGTTGCATTACAGAAAGACCTACACCTTCACCTCAGATGGAGTTGAATCCTTATACTGACTCTTTGTTTAGGGTAACTCCCACCTGGAAAAGCTTAGTGCCTAGAAGGACAAACTTTGCTTTTGGCATAAGCTGAGGTGAAACAGCTTGACTAGAGAGAGATGACAGTTTGGTAGCAGTGCCAGGGTAAGAAATCAGTCAGTGAGTGCTGCTCAACAGGCATTAGGCTCACTGTCTGCAGGAATTTAGACCTTCCACACTGACAGAATGGCTGAGAAGTCACTCTTTCTTTTTTATATATAAATAATATAAATATAAATATGTATTTAACTTTTTTTTGTCTAAACAAGAGTTCAGAAAACATATCTGTTGCTATAACT
The DNA here is from genome assembly GCF_001715985.3 of Manacus vitellinus. NCBI lineage: Eukaryota > Metazoa > Chordata > Aves > Passeriformes > Pipridae > Manacus > Manacus vitellinus. The sequence continues at coordinate 12,416,796 of NW_021940917.1, read as the reverse complement.
TTTGAATTAAATAAATCTGTTTCTAGATTCCTGGGAGGACACTATAAGTGCAATTTCTTCCAGGGTCCATTGCTCTAAACTGCAAAACCTGCATTTCAGTTTTGCTCAGCAGATGAATTGTCCCCTGAAAAAAACCTGAAAATTCCTTATGTTTAGAGACTTGTTTTACCACAGAAGAACTACAACAGAGAGCGCTTCTTTCTTACTAGTAAGTTTATACCTGAAACCCAAATATCTCTAGCAGTATTAAATTCTGCCTATGACTAGTCTCAGAAGCCTACTATCTCACCTGCTTGTTGTTTGCTATGTGTATATTGTATGTGTACATTTGCATGTGTGTTTGACTCCGACTGGTTTAAAAACATTAAAATTCTCATGGTTGTAGTAATATATTTTTCTCCCCAAAGAAATTAATTTGAGCTATAAATCTACCGACATTGAACTCAGGTGAAACTGAGGTCTTGTTCAAGTTGGAACTTTTGTTCATTGTTCCAATAAAATCAATCTTCTTTCAATATTCATTTAAAAATAGTTAACAGTAGAAGTGTCAATATATCATATAGACAGCATAAAGGCTATATAGTCTCTCTGTATTCTATATATTTTAGAATGCTTCATTGCTTACCAAAGAAAAAGATAGAAAAATAGTCCTCTGTTAGGAGAGAAACACAGTTCTTTTACTGTGACTTTTTTTTCCTTTACGTATAAGATATTAGAAAATATTCAGCCCAGTGTAAAGATCTATTTTTATTGCTTCATGGATATCTTAGGCTCAAGTAATCTCATTTCAAAAATTATAATTTATGCTGTTGGGGGTTTCATTGGTCTTTTTAGGTAATGTAAATTGAGGAAGTTTGCTGAATTTTGCTTTGTATAATAATGGTGATACCTTTTATTAATTTATTTTGCCATTGTATGAGTTATGAATGCAGTCAGACACAGCTTTACAGTATAAATAGGCTGTCTGGGAATAAAGTTTAAACTACTGCTCTGGGTTGCTTTGCAAATTCTGATGACAGTTTTACTGCAAGGACAATTCTGTGGAAAAGAAAAAAACCCAGACCCTAATACCATGCTGACAAAAATCGAACAATTAAACTGTTGTCTCCCTGAAGGTGGCACCATAGTAACTCTGCATTTCTCAATGGATAAAGAGATCAAACCCATATCCCTGTCAACTGCTACTCTGTTCTTTCCCACCTTGATAGTCTTCTAGATTCCAGTGTATACTTGTGCATTACTGTATATATAATATTTATAATATTATATTGTATAATTACAATTTTTAATGTAATGCATTATTCCATAAAATTATGGAATAATTTTGGAATAATCAATATAAATATAGTTTTGATTCTTGTACCGGGAGTAACCAGACAAGAGAAGGATCTGTCATTATGACTGGGTCTGCAGTGGCAGAAGGTATGTCCTAGAGTGGCAACCTCGTGGGAACAGAGTGGATATTTTAGTTTAGCTTCTCATCATTCAGTGCAGTACTTGGATGCAAGGTGAATCCTGACTACAAGTTGGTGTTTTCTGCCAATAGGCAGCTGCCTTTACTCAAGTACTTGAGCATATACCTGGAAATATCCCAAAAATATGTGTCTGCATCGAAGTCCAGCTGAAATTATTCAAGGTTCAATATTTAGTTTTATGTCCACGTTTCTTCTTCTGGATTCTAGAATTACCAGAGTAATTTTCTTGGGAATTCCCAAAGTTTCTGGAGGAAAATTATTGCATTGGTTGCAAAAACTGTAGATGAACTATAAAAAAAAATCTCCAAAATCAAACCAATGTAAGTCTCTGTCTAATTATTTTTTCCTTAACAGAAAATGAAAGTACCCCCTTAGATACGATTGATTGAAACCTTCTGCGTAATAGAAGATGGTCATATCACTTCATTTTCTTTCAGACTCCTTCATGTTTGCCTATTTTGATTAGGTTTAACAGCTAAAGTATTCCAATGAGCTTTAAATGTCTTGTATTTAACTATTTTTTTCTCTTACTAAAAATGTTTTACCTTGATGGATTCCATTTCTCCACTTCTCAGCCTGGTTGGAAATTATAATTTGGTTGTTTCACTTATGGTGAGAGAGGTGGTTTTAAGGTTACCTCTTCCCCATCTGGTTTTCTTGATACCACGTTTGAAACTTGTTATTTTGTCTCTAGGTGTTTCAGCATAATTGCATCACAGAATCACAGAACCACAGAATAGTTTGTGTTGGAAGGAACCTTTAAAGGTCATCGAGTTCCAACCCTGCAGTGAGCAGGGACACCTTCAACCACATAGGCTTCTCAGAGCCCCATTCAATCTGGCCTTCAATGTTTCCTTATCCACCGCCTCTTTGGGAAAGGTTTCACCACCATAGTGTTCATTGTAAAAAAGTTGCTACCTTATATCTATAGCTTGAATCTGCCCTCTTTTAGTTTAAAACCATTAACCCTTGTCCTACTAAAAATTCTGTTCCCAACTTTCTTGTAAGTTCCCTTTTTGGTAATGAAAGGCCACCATAAGGGATACTGAGCAAGTTTGCAGATGACAAAAAACTGGGAGGAGCTGTTGACTCCCTCAAAGGTAGGGAGCTCCACAGGGAGACCTTGACAAATTAGAGTGCTGGACAGTAACCAACTGCATGAAGTTCAGCGAGGGAAAGTGCTGGATTCTGCACCTGGGATGGGTCAACCGCAGCTGTACATACAGAGTGGGGAATGAGATGCTGAAAAGCAGTGCCATGGAAAGGGCCCTGGGGATCCTGGTCGATGTCAAGTTGAATGTGAGTCAGCAGTGCCCTGGCAGCCAGGAGGGCCAGCCATGTCCTGGGGGGCATCAGGCAAAGCATCACCAGCCGGTTGAGGGAGGGGATTGTCCTGCTCTGCTTTGCACTGGGGCAGCCTCGTCTGCAACATTGTGTGCAGTTTTGGGTGTCACAATATAAGAAAGATATTAAGCTGCTAGAGGGTGTCCAAAGGAAGGGAATGAAGATGGTGAAGGGCCTTGAGGGGAAGCCGTGTGAGGAGCAGCTGAGAGTACTTGGTCTGTTCAACCTGAAGAAGAGGAGACTGAGGGGAGACCTCATTGCAGTTACAACTTCCTCACACGGGGAGGAGGAGGGGCAGGTACTGATCTCTTCTCTGTGGTGACCAGTGATGACCAAGGGAATGGCCTGAAGTTGTGTCAAGGGAGGTTTAGGTTGGATATTAGAAAGAGGTGCTTCACCCAGAAGGGTGGTTGGGCCCTGGAACAGGCTCTACAGGGAAGTGGTCACAGCACCAATCCTTACAGAGTTCAAGAAGCATTTGGGTGATACTCTCACTCACATGGTGTGACTCTTGGGGATTATCCTGTGGAGGACTAAGGTCTGAACTTAAATGATCCTTGTGAGTCCATTCCAACTTGGCATATTTTGTGGTTCTGTGATTCCATGATAATAATCAAGTCCCCTCCTGTTCTATTTCTGACTAGAAATGTAGTGGACTGATGAGGAGAGATTATACACAGTGAACTAGGTTCCCTCCTTAATTTTCTACTGAAGCTGCATGCAAAGACCATCAAGACCCCAAACTGTGTGAATAATTAATTTTCTCATCTGCAGAACAGCAGAGTTTCATAGTCAGTCAAATAAAAAGGCATTGCTATCTCTCTGGAAATGTTTTGGTTAACAAGTTTCTCAAAATCTAAAGCTTTAACTCCAAGCTCCCTAGATTTATATCTTGATCAATTGTTGGAGGTGGCATTCCTGCTGCTATTGCACTATAGTCAAGACTCTGGGGTGATGGTGACACCATACAGAGAATCCTGTGTGCAAAACCACAAAATGTCTTATCTATAGCATTTACGAGTGGAGCATAAGTAAAGAATGATTCCTGAAATAAGGGATGGCTAAGGGCAAAGATATTACTTGTCAGTTTTGGTCTTTGAATACAAATTATCTTCTGCCCATGATAGCTGAGGTCTGGATTTGGGAGACCAGAATTTCTGTTGTAGTCCTCGCATTGTGCTCCGAGTCTGTCTGTCAGGAACAACTCAGAAGACAAATGAACCATCTGCTGATAGTCCTTGCAGCTGTGTTCATCATCAGATTTGTGTAAGAGTTCAAAAAAAATAAGACATGATGCTTTGAGTCAGAAAATGGAGTAACATGGCAACGAAAGCTCTGACAGTCATTCAAAATGCTACTGGTAATAAGCCAGGAGCCCTGGACACAGCTAAAAAATTCATGACCTCATAACAGAGTTTGTGAATGAATCTGTGAGTGTTCTTTTGTTTATCAGTGTCAAAACTCAACAGTGCTATCCATTCAAAAAATGGATAACAGTAAAGATGGATGAAAAATCCCTAAATATCTGGCTCTTGCCTTATAGAAGCAGAGAAGAATATGAATAGATATGACAAGATGGGTTAGGAGGAATTACTGAGACACAGTAAAGCAATGGCTTAGACTCAGAATACTTCTATTGGAAGTACATATATACTTCTATTCACCAAATATTTTTGGTGAAATATTTGAATTTACAAGGGGACAGAAGAGAACATTCTCAAAGGAATTCCTTTGCTACAAATCATCAGGAACAATGTAGATATCCAGCTCTTATGTATTCTTCTTCCTAGCTTCTATAAGGTACTAAGCAATTTAATCTTCTTCTGAATTTAATAATGGATATTCCATCTTCTCAACATTGGTGAGAATTTCTATTCTTGCTATACTATTTCAGAAACTATTTCAGAATACGCTACTCTATACTATAGAGTATATACTATTTCAGAAACTCTAAGGAATTATATCTGCTTTATTAATTACCTAGCTTTTCAATTATTAATGTATTTAAATTTTCAAGTGACTTTTTGCTTAGGCTCCCCATTGCAGTCCCTAGCTTTTAGAAATTGATAATAATCTGATTTTACACTTTTTCCAAGGAATATAGCAAGTTCAAGAAACACACTGCTCAGGCCAACTCTGTTCCTTTATCTGACCTAAGAGTACCCCTTGGAGGGATTGTCAGAGTGTTGTCAGCAATCAAACTGTTAAATTTTATATTACAATAAACAAGATGCAAAGTAAAGACACAGAGGAGTCATTCACAGTGTAACAGAAAACTGCATCATAAAACTTATGTATATTGCAGCAGTTGCAATGTCTTCTAGTCTTCATCCACTGTTTAATCCTGGTGTAACACTCAAGACTTCCTGTGAAATAAAAACACATATATATTTGAACACGTGGAAAGAATTAATTACATACTAAGTTTCAAAGAAGGTGTTGATTCCTTCCACTAATGATCTTACACTTTTTCCATGTTCAGTTGTTTCTCTGCCTTTCTGTAAGTGCAAAAAGAAGAAAATGAAAAATGAGAATCTGACTTCTGAACTTCTTACTGTAATGAAAAAAATAACTTGAAATAAATTCATGTAAATGACATGGTTGATAAGAAGAAGGTAAACATTATCATGGTGGGACAATAGTAGTAGTAATGTGTATGAGTTTATAAAGTTTATAATCTTTAGAAAGATACAAAAATACATAAATAATAATAATAATTAAAACAAACAAAGGTTAAAGTGAGTTTCTAAATGCTTAAAAGATTACAGTACATGTGTTTTCCTTGTCCTAAGTGCTCCCAGAATCTTGGGTAATATAAAGTACTTTTTAGGCAAAAAAGTAATCATCACCAAATATATTTTGAACTCCTACAAATATTAAAAGAGTTGAAAAATAATAACTGATATAATCTTTAATGAGTGTGTCTAAAGAATATTTCATGGTTGTTGGAAGTTAAATGTGTCTACTGTTTCTGATAATTTTATATAATAGTATACAAAACCTCCCTTAGCTTTTCAAATCTAAAGTACTGTGTCTCCTCTGAAAACCCATTATGAACAGAAGATTTAAATTGTGGAACAATTTTAAATTGTGAAAAACAGTGGCTTATATGTCACAAAACAAGGATATCTTCCTTAACATGTGACTCAAAGGCTGATATCTGTACCTGTGTAATTTTTTACTACCAGGGTTACAAATGAAAATGCATAATTTACACCTTACAGGAAGGCTTTTGACTCTTTGTGTTACAAACTAAACACAGAAAAAAATATTCTAAATCTGACAATCATAATTCCCTGTTTAAAGAAAATGTTAAGGAAAGGAACTAAATCACTATTTTAAGCACAGTCTTTGAAGTGAGAGTTGAATTCATAAATGTTATTGTTTGATTTCTGTTAATGAAGTGGGGATGCACAGTAGAAAAATTTGGAATACGTAACTAAAAAAAATATTATATTTTGTTTAGCTGTAAACAAACATTCTTTAGCTCTGATGAAGGAAGCTGAGACATTACTCAATTAATCTATCAGCAGAGAATGGGAAATTTCACATGCCTGCACTGAGAATGACCGTTTCATATTTTCTTGTTCTGTCAAGAACTTTTTCATCTGGGAACAAAGGCTGTTTTTAAGTCATTTCCATCCTCTGACTGTGGTGCCAGACAGCACAGGAGTAGCCTCACCTTCACATTTATTTTTGTTTTGTATAAAAATGATGTTTCATCCAAAATAGTGTCAAAGCAGACAAAAGAAAAGTTCTGACTTCGCTTCTTTTTCAGGCAGGTCTTTGATAAATAGTCCAGATTTGTGAGTACAGTATCTTGCTGAAAAACTGTCTTTTTGCCAAGCACCTCCAGTATTTTTTAAACTTCAAATGGCTTTTTATAATTATGCCTGTCTTTAAGTACATGCATGTATTTAGGTACATAGATAACTGTGTAGATTACAGTTCACTGGGAAGCCAATTTTTCTGGCAAAATTTGATATTTCAAAATGCTGGACAACTCACAAAATTTCTTGATGGCTCACAATTATGTTGATTTTTTAAATAGGATATTAAATACACTAAAAACCAATCCATAGCGTTTGATCACAATAGCTGAGAACAGTTTTGTGTAATTTCAAGAGTCAAAATAGAATCTCAAACATAAACCAGAAGTATTGCAGTAGTTTGTAACTACTTTCCTTGTGTTTTCTTATGTATCCTGAGGACTCTGTTATTTGAATATTTAGAGAAGTTTCTTATCTGAGCTTTGATTTTTTTTTCCAAGTTCCACAATTAAAAGTTGTGTTGGTGATACAAGCAAAAACATGAACATAAATAAGAAATACTGAACATGTAACATTTCGCAGGTGTTCTCGTGTGTTTTCCCTCTGTGTTTCATTTTTATTTCTCTCTTTAATTAGCTATGGTTACTTAAGCTCTCTGAGCCCTTGGGCTTCAGCGGGCTCATTCTGTGTAAGAAAGGCCATGTCTGGATCACCATTGTGCCAGAATACTTTTCTGTGCCTCAGCAACCCAAGCTATTCTGAACTTCAATGTAATAAAACAAGACATGCACCCTGAGTATTCCATGGTACAGGATATCTTATGTAAATATACTCATACCCTCATGTAGATGGCCTCTGATTTAAATAAGAAGTTAGTGGGGGAATAAAAAGCCTCCTCGAATTCCAATTGTTTTGTTTGGGAGCTTAGAAAAAAATCATCTTCTTTGACACTGTGTCCATGTTAGTTTAAGAAGGATGGCTTCTCTAGTAGCTCAGCACAACATCGGAGTATCCTTTAATGTATAATGACACTGGATGTATGCAGACTTCACTATGGATTTTTGAAAAGTAGGATTTTTGAAAAGCCAACTCCCTTGTATATTTTTAGTACAGAGCAACAAAAACACAAATCTGAATTGGAAGTGACTCACAAGGACCATTGAGTCTAATTCTTAGCCCTGCAATAACAACCCCAAGAGTCACACCATGTGCCTAAGTGCGTTGTCCAATCTCTTAAACTCTGTCAGGCTTGGTGCTGTGACCAGTACTCTGGGGAGCCTGTTCAGTGCCCAACCACCTGCCGGGTGAAAAACCTTTCTCTAATAAGCTCAGAAGGGTTTCATAATAGTCCATATTAGATATTGCTCATTACAAAATTTAATACATCACTTTGGATGCATACTTTTATTACAATCTCTGCAACAACAGCTGTTGACAAACATCCATCCATACTTCCCTTGATAATATATTTTATAGGAGGACATACTGTATTTTCAGAGTTGTCTGTAAGGACCTGCTCTGTCAAACTGCACAAATGTGTTTAATGGTAAGTCTAAAATATTCCCGCGATTTCTCACATTCTTAGCACAAACTGATGAAGGTTTTTGCTTAGCCTGGATACAAGATGATCAGTTATTAACCTTCTCACTGCACTGAGTTAACAGTTAACAACAGCCTTAATAGCTTCCCTAGTTCTGTCTTTCAAATCTTGTCCAAACATTAGCGTGGTTTTATTTTTTTTTCCAACCAAATGACTACAGTAGAATGAGAACTCTGTTGTTACACTAAGTACTTTTTCTGCATTGAAAACATTCAAAATGTGTAATTTAGCAGTGTATGAATAAGTATTACAAGTGTAAAAAAAATCCTGTATGTTTTTGCCTAAAATTTCTCCATAACCTTCTGTATCAAAATCCTCCAACACTTTAATGGTTTATATGTGTGTGGGCAGGTGGGATTTGTTTGTTTGGTTATGTGTTATTGATCTTTTTTTTTTCTTGACAATGTCTAGGGAAAGAAGATTATAAATTATTCTGGATTTTGGTTGTTCACCATCATGTAAACTAACCCTGGCTCAAAACAGCAGCCCACATTAGATATTTAGATAGAAGAAAGGTTTAGACTGAAATCAAAAAGATTTCAGTAGCAGTCTGGGGTGTTCAAACAAGAAGAAAAACAACAAAACAAAAATTTGTAGATATTAATCATTCCTAAATCCAATGGAAGACCAGTAAAGGAGTTATCAGACTTTTTTAAATAAGAAAATCAGTCTCTGTATAACAACGAGGCTATTTGAAAAGTTACTTCTAAGCTCTGTGTTGTGGAGGATTTTCTCAAGGATATCAAAGAATACCCACTGAGTTGCAGCCTGACTAAAAGCAGAAAATCTGGAGAAGCTGTCATGAAGAAGTCAACAAGCAAAAGACCTTCCACAATCCAGGCAGACGTGGGAAGTGTGAGTAGGGAAACCTAGGTGATGGTTGGCTTTAGGAAGAAGGCTTTTCTTGTAGATGGCAAAAGAAAATAATTCCAAAAAGTAGACATCCACTCAAACTAATATGCTCACACTTTTTTCATACCAGTAATACAGAAATAATGTTAAAATTTTTACATTTATGTCTTTCAGCTAAAACTTTACCAAAAAAGACAGGTATTGAAATCACATATTCCACAGAGTACCTTCTAATATACAGTAATCACATTTTGAGAACTAATACTGTTCCAAAAGTACAATATAAGGTAGATGTTTCACATTGGGATTTAATTCAGAATCAGCTTCCCTATGGCAATATAAGTTTGTCATAAACCACAATCATACCTGAGACAAGGAAATACTCAGGAACAAAATTTGATAGAGCATGTCTACAAAGTGTTGCAATCATAAAAATGATTGCGTATCTGCAGTAATATAAACAAGGACATGAAGCATCCTGTTATTAGGAAAGATTCTGTAGGACCATCTAGTAAGAAACAATCATCTGTACATAAGTTTGTGTCTGTGTAACTGTTTTCTTCAAATTCTTCCTGCCTAGGTGACTGTTTCTTTCTACTTAAGTGTCAATCAAAATGCATGACTAACTCAGAAGTCTGAAACTGTGTTGTGACTTTGACATAATAGCAGACTTCACTGAGAGTGTTTGCTACTGGTGAGAGCACAAATTGCTGCAAAACTGCCCTGGATTCCTTAATGTATAAAGTCCACACAGTCAGTGGACACACCACTCTCCTGCCCCTCTGTCAAGCAGCGAGATAGTGTGGGCTGAGCAGTTGTCCTGAACATCATTACACCTCCCACAGATCACTACAATTCATTCTTCCCTTTATTCTATACAAATTCCATAAATTATAAATGATGTCGCAGTAAATGCGTTGCATGAATAATAATTCTTTCAATTATTGTGATTCAGTTAGTTTCTTTTCATGTCAGGCTTGTCTGTGTGCTAATATAGTAATATCAGTGTGCTAGTACCAGTAAAACTAAGCAGGAGTTTGAAGTCAAATTTTATTAACTTTCTGGATTTTTGAGCCATATCCATGAAACATTGCATTTTTTTCACCTTATTAAGTAACAGAATAAAAAAAGATTTTCAGTGTCATTTCACTGGTAGTTGATTTTTAAAAGTCAGAAGTACTAGACACCAAAGCATCCAAAATCTTTGTCTTCTTTGGAGATGGAGGCCTATGCAATCTGAAAAGCCCAGGCGTGAGGCATTATATGTACAAATAAAATTTTTATTTCTCTGGGCAAGTTCATGTATGAAATGGTTACCTAGATTATACAGCAAACCCCAAAACATTTTTATTAATAGTACTGTAAGTTTCATTCTTCTGAATTCAACTATCCAAAACCAGTGTACAATGTATCAAATTTCTCCTTTAGAAATTTCTAGGCACATGAAGAACCAGTGAGGTGCTTGTGTTTGTCATATTTCCCATTACATTTTCTGGATTTACAGCAGGAATAAGTGTTTGTGGAAAGGATCATAATAAGAGCTGTAGTATTTATCAGAAAGTGTATTAACAGATACAGGTTTTTAATTAATGAATAAAAGATCCTGAATTTATTTTTTTTTCATATGGGACATGAGGAGGGAGAAGGAAAGATGACTTTTCATATGTCTCAAGAACTCAGTTACACACTTTGTAAAAGAAAATTTATTGCTCAGAATAGATGGATTATTACTATAACAACAAGAAAACAAGAGATTGCAGATGAGATTTTATGAGTGAAGTATATTTTACCTACAAAATTTTTTGTTTTGCAGGCACAAAAGAGAAGAGACTTGAAGAGACTTGTTACAGTTTTGGCAGCATATCATATCAGAAACCACCAGCTCCTGGGCCATGCACTTTAAGTCTCAGCAATCATTGCTGTGCTTGATGCTGCTGTCACAGCCTATTCTAGGTAAGACAGGTTTTTACCTTCCTGAACAAACCGTGAGCTATGTGAAAGGAATGAAGCTTGTGAAGAAAATGCTTAGATTTTTTCTTCTTCTTCTTTTTTTTTTTTTTTTTTTTTTGTTTTTTTTTTTTGGTTTTTTTTTTTTTTTTTTTTTTTTTGTTTTTTTTTTTTTGTTTTGTTTTTTTTCCCCCTCCATGACAGTAATCTGCTGTCACAACAACCTCACTAGTCCTAACCCTGGCACTCTGGGGACAACAGCCTACATGTACACCCTCCATATTCTTAGGTTGTATCACAGCATCTGTATCAGCTATGTTAGAGAGGGGAAATGGGTGTACATTGCACTAGGAGAGGTTTCATCTCAAAGAAATTTTTTACATTAAGGTCAGTCATTCACTGGAACAACCTCCCCAAAAGACATGATAAACCCTCCATTGCTGGAGGTTTTCAAGATGTGATTGGACAGAAATAGATAGATAGAGAGACAGAGAGATAATCTCATCCAAGTTCGCTTTCCCACAGAATATTGGACTAGATAATCTTTTAAGGTCACTTCCAAACTGGGTATGTTCTATGTTTCTATCTAACTACATCCCATCCCTCTATTTTCAAGGGAGAGAAATGCGGTCCCCCAGGGATCAGTGTTGGGTCCAGTTCTGTTTAATATCTTTACTGATGATTTGGATGAGGGGATTGAGTCCACTATCAGCAAATTTGCAGATGACACCAATCTGGGGGGGAGTGTCGATCACCTGGAAGGCAGGAGGGTTCTCAGAGGGACCTGGACAAGCTGGAGAGTTGGGCTGATTCCAATTGGATGAGGTTCAACAAGGCCAAGTACTGGGTCCTGCACTTTGGCCACAACAACCCCCTGCAGTGTTGGGGGACAGAGCTGGGACAGAGCAGCCAGGCAGGAAGGGACCTGGGAGTTTGGATTGACAGGAAGCTGAACATGAGCCAGCAGTGTGCCCAGGTGGCCAAGAAGGCCAATGGTATCCTGACCTGGATCAGGAACAGTGTGGCCAACAAGTCCAGGGAAGTGATTCTTCCCCTGTACTCAGCACTGGTGAGGCCACACCTCAAGTGCTGTGTCCAGTTCTGGGCCCCTCAGTTCAGGAAGGACATTGAGGGGCTGGAGCAGGTCCAGAGAAGAGCAGCAAGGCTGGTGAAGGGACTTGAGCACAAGTCCTGTGAGGAGAGGCTGAGGGAGCTGGGGTTGTTTAGCCTGGAGAAGAGGAGACTCAGGGGAGACCTCATCACTCTCTACATCTACCTGACAGGAGGTTGTAGCCAGGTGGTGTTGGTGTTTTCTCCCAGGTAACTATCAGTAAGACAAGAGAGCATGATCTTAAGCTCTGTCAAGGGAGGTTTAGCTTAGATATTAGGAAGAAACTCTTTACAGAAAGGGTAATCAGGCATTAGAATGGGCTGCCCAGGGAAGTGGTGGATTCTCCGTTCCTGGAGATTTTTAAGATTAGATTGGATGTGCCATGGTATGATAACCACGGAGGTGTTGGGTCAAAGTTTGGATTTGATGATCTCAGAGGTCCCTTCCAACTCTGCTGATTCTATGATTCTATGATTCTATGATCTGTTGTTTTCCAGGGTAAGTTCAAAAATGTATAAAAAGAATTATTCCAACATACAGACCTCTATTTTTTTTATATCTTCAAATAAAATACCAATTTACTGTGTACAATTAGTTAGCAATTCAGATCTACTAGACTAGATATACTTTGTATTTTATTTAAGTCTGATTGGAATATTTTCTTGGAATCTGAGCATCTGAGAAAGTGAAAACAATGACAGTAAACAAGTATAATCTGTTTATTTAGCTCTCTAATAAGGTTGCCTAAGTCTTGGAGTCAGTTAAATAGAAATTTAGTAGAATCAATATGGAAGAATCAATACAAGAATCGACAGTAAGAGAGCCCCTCCTCTTTGGTTTAGAGAGTGATTTTGAGAGGCGGAAACATCTGTGTTTGTCTCAGTGATTAAACTTCTGAAGACTTTAATATAACAGAATTTAACACTTATTTTTATATCTGTTCCTTCTTCAGCTGAAATAGGCACAAATCAAAATAATCAGACTTATCTCAGCATATTCAATAATGCTTTCCCCATCCAACAGGGGAAAATTCTTCTTCACTGGGGAATGGGATAATCTATACTTATATCTTGTACCTATAAATCATTACTTAGCTAATCTAAACACACTTATTCCTGTCTAGGAAGCAGTGCAAAGGGCTTTTAGGCATACATTTCTCACTAACTACTAAGGACTCTAATAATTTTTTCTTCTATTCAAGATACCTTTGCTCAAGATCCACCTATACATTTCTGAATATATGTGAACATAACAATTCCTCATACACTGAAACATTTACAAAATCATCTAGTAAAAAAGAAATATGCAACAAATAAATAGTAGTAAAAAATTTCACTTGGAAAATAAAATGTTATATGCACATGAAACTGCCGTGAATATTATTACAATTAGCATTTTCCTGTAAATGTGGTAACCCATGGAAGTTAATTGGAAATTATGCATATTCACCTTTATAAATATTTAAAGAAAGAATATGGAAATTTCACTGTTTTTGAAAAATGCATTTTTATATCTAATAACGACAAATGCATACTGCAGTAGCTTCAGTACTAGTATAACTCTTATATTTAGTACTTTCAAAGTAGTTTACTGGATTTTTGACTGTGGTCCCTTGTAAGACATGAGAAATTTTAGATTTCAGGCACACCTATATCAAAACAGCAATATAAGATACTCTCCATCCATTTCTTTGTAAGTTCAATTATTATTTTTATGTTCAGACTTAATCATTAATGTGATAAATCAAAACACTCTGAATTTTGAAAATGAATTACGTGAAAGATGGAAAGCAGTACCATATATCTTGCTTTTGGAGATTACCATGCAGTCTTTAAACACACAGTCCAGTTATCATTGACCCTTTTTCCCTTTAGTGTATCCAGGCTGCTCTGCTTTAAGAATATAAATCAGAATTGCTGACTCCAGGAGGATATTACCTATATGCTTCAGGTTTACTTGTTGAATAACCCACAGTTTATGAATGAATGTGGCAAACACTTCTTCAATCTAGTGGGAGAAACAAAGAGAAAGAATGATGCTTCAGATGAAGCAGCTGAGCAATTTTTGGTGGCAGTTCTGCTACAGGGTTTCTGCAGGAGCCTTGACAAATGATTAAAACTAGGCTTTGCAGCATAAATCACAAGCAGTTTGTTCTGCTCCAGGAGATGATTTGTAGAATTGTTTACTAGGCAAAGCCACAAAGTGGCTAAAAATATAAGTAACCTGAAAAATCAGAGCACAGATCTTCAAAAGATGGAAGGTATACTAAACTATACTGAGCTTTGTGCAGTTGAGGAGACCACTACCAACATTTGACATACACACCCCAGCAGTTTGGATATATATCTACTGGTCAGTGTTCTATGCATTTTTATTTAGGAAGGCAAGCACACTTTTTTTCATCCTGAAAACCAGAAATTAAAGGTAGGTGCTCAACAGCTATCGGGAGACTAACAGACCAGTCGAAGCAGAATAATTAACTCAGGGAGTTAAAGTGGTGGAAGCTGAAAATACCCACTAAATTCTTACTGGTATCCGTCAAAATTATACAGAGTCCCATACTTCTGTCTGCATTCCCTCAAAGTGCAAGTGACTGCAAATAAGGACTAACATTGTTAGGGTTAAATATGGATTTCCCATCATCAGGTTTACAGATGGAAGTATTAAGCAAGGTTTCATGCCTGGATGCACCTAAACAGCAGCTTTACCTTATCTAAAATCTACTTATGAATTAATTCTAAATTACATGAAGTGTGATATTCCCTTGCAAAGGCAGCAGTACACATCTTTAACATCTCAGAACAGCCAGCTTTCTATACCTGAGTACTATGTTGTGTATTTATTTAAAACATTAAAAGAAAATACTGGTTCTGTGAGGATACTTTAGTCTAATTTAAACAGAATTAAAACATACTGTCCCTGTACTGTCCCCTTGAGAGGACAGTCACTGTATAACGTCACTATATCTCTGATTTCAATCACCTCCCCAGCCCAACCCTATATCTTTTCACCAAGCTCATTTTTCTCATTGCTCTGTGTGGGAGAAACATTGATTTCTCATTTCTACTAGACCAATCCAATTTTGACCAATCCAATTTTAACCTCTCTTTGCATTCAACTTCAGTTAAACCAAGGGGTTCAACTGTGCCATAACTCATGCATGACAAGCCCTCATCTAACTGCATTAGTTCCAGTCATTTGTAATTTGGACATCACTCTTGATCCTTTCTGACGTTTCATACACAGCAGCCAGCAGGGAGAAGGGAATGCCATTTCAGTGTTCTTGCTCAGATTCTAGCTGACAGAGTTTGTAGTCAATGTTGCTTCAACACCATGGAGTTCATCCCACTGTGATGAAACATGCTATTTCTAAACTCACCAAAGCTGTACATTGCAGTAACTAACAACAGTCCCTTTGGAAAAAAAATTGAAAAAGACAGAAAATAAGCTCCCTTAATAAATGACAAAACTAAGTTCTGAAATGTAACCATAAGATAAATACTTAGTACGGAAAATCAGATTTAAAAAAAAAATAAATTTTTTTTTTATTTTTATTATTAGGGGAATTCAAAAAACATGGTGTTATCTCATACATGTCTAAGTCTTGAAAAGAACATGTTCTGATTGTTTACTACACCTTAAAAGTAGTTAGGTAGCCACTAGATGCTTCATTTTTTTACACGCAGACAACCTATGATATTCACTCATCAATAAATGTCGCGCTGCAAAGCAATCATGAGGCTTATCTGATGAATGCTAATGACTTTATTATTGAAAAAATTGTAAATCTGTATGTCATTAATTTAGGTAAGGTAACTTAATCTGCAACTAATTTATCAATTAAGACAGTTGGAAATCATATAAGTTGAAAATCTCACGTTGTAAATATATGCTGCAATCATAATTAACAATTAGTAAATGATAGTGTTTGATTAGGGTGATTAAAATCAATCTATAGTCATAGAACAAAAGTTTAATTGAGAATGAAGGTAGTTGAAGACAGAATAATCATCACACAGCTAGAAAGGTTTGCCAGTTATCTTGAACATATTCTGTACCAAAAAGCATGCAGTCATCAGTAAACGTGCAGCAGTTCTCATCTGTGAATTTCTTAATTCTAAGAGTAAAGTGCACATTGAAAACATTGAAGGTAAATCCTAAAAGCAATCCAGGTGTAGCTTGTTAATTCAGTTTACACAAAATTAGAGTATGAGTGGGAACAAATTACTTTTGTACATGGTTATGCATGTAGCTTATACAGACACATGGTAGAGAAACTGAAAATCAACCTTTTTCAAGCAGACCAGGCAAATGACACAGTCTAAAATGGAAGATATTTTACGTATTGTATTGTCTCAGTATTTAGTTGCTTTTGTTCTTTCTTACCAAGGGAAATATATATCAATCTTCTTCCCCCATTAAAACTTATCTTCCTTATTACTAGCTGCATTTAGTAAGGAAGTTCAATAATTATGAAATCTATTATTTCATTCATTATGTCATTCAAAATAGCACATTCAACGGGTTATAAAGGATGAAGGAATAAAACAATCTGATGGTGACAAAAAGAAAAACATGTAGATCGTACTTAGACTATAAATATTGTAATCCCTAACAAATCTGCTCATTTTGTTTCAATGAAATCCATTTTGACATCTTAAAACTCGACCATGAAAATAATAAGAATTGTGCCACCATCTTTGACCTTGAGGTGTGCAAGTCTCTCACTTTCCCACCTTTCCCAAGATGGAAAGAATAACACTGTTCTGCTGCCTGCTCAGTGAAACACCAAGAAGGTTCAGTTGGAAGAGTAAGATTTAGAGATTTCTACTTTAAAGTTCTTTTCCCAGGAATAGATAAAGAGCCTGATTCAAAGTCCATTGATACTTAAAATACCTCCTTCAATCTCATGGTTCAATGCTTTTTTACTGATCTCTACTATTGTCTCAGCTTTCTACTTGAACCTAGCCGTTTTTCAATAACATAGTTTACGAATTCTTTTCCTCCACTCTCTTAATTTCTTATTTTCTTCCTTCATCATGCTTTATTGGGTCCTGCCATTTTTTGTAGGAATTTATGGGAGTAAAGGCTGGACCCAAGTACACAGTTAAAGTACTTTATTTGAAATAGAAAAGCTACAGCTGCCAGCTCCATGTTTGAATAATTTGTGCACCAGATCTTCCCAAAGCCATGTGGGAGGTAAGGCAGAACTGAAGCTGAATACCAAAGACAGTAACATTTGTGTAATGCCCTCACCACAACCAACCTAACCAGTTTTAGTTATACTACGCTTTCAAGGAAACAAAACAGTTGGGAAAATGGGAATTAATTCAGTCCTTTTTCCTGTTTTGTTTGAGGGTTTTCTTACCTTTCCCTCTTGTTTATCCACCCTTTTGGTCCTCGCAGATCATCTGTACACAGCTTTTCCTATTGTAATGTTTGTTTCAAGAAGGAATATCTGTAGTGGTGGTTAGGCTGAGCCTCAGGGCAATGTTTAGACTAAATCTAATAAACACTCAGGTGGATATTAAAAAAAAAAACAACAAAAAAACAAACCAGAAAAAAAAAATCTTTAAAAACACTTATACGTGGTCTTCTGCAATAATTAAAGTAGTAGAAGTTGCGGTAGTAATACCGGTACCAATCCCTGAAATAAAATTTTATTTTGTTATTTTTGTTCCTTTGCTGTTTTCACTACTGATGCTGTGCATGGTTCAGTTTTCAATTCTCCTAAATGGTCCTAAGTGATACCAGAGAAACTCCTTTCTTCCTTGTACTGTGCCACAGCTTTGTGTTCACAAAACTAATAACACTGTAGTCCTCAAAGAATATGCTGTCATGTTTACAAAATAACTAGAGGTATATGTGCTTTATTGCCTTAACCTAAAAGCTGCTGTAGTAGTATGATATCGGTATAGGAGGCATGAGACCTCTACCGTGTAACAACCATACAAACCGGATTGTCACTTGCAATCAAGGTTCACAGATCTGCCTAAAAAAGCATCATCTGAGATTATTATATTTCAATCCAGTATACAGTTATCCTGCCATACTAATGTATCATAAAATTTTTCTTAAGAATTGACACTGTGACAGTAAAAGTGTTTGTGAACCAGGTTATGTGGTTTCCCTAGGATTATATCTGTCACAAGTCGTTAGGAAACTATGTTAGTAGTATCCTTCATTTTAAATGACATATGCTGCAGATGCGATATTTGTGTATGCCATGTTATTTTGATAACCTAGAAGATTTTGAGATTCCAAGGTTTGAAAGTTTATGCAAAGAACAGCTATTAATTTTCATTTATTTTTTAAAGGTAAAAGTGATCAAACCAGATGGTGAAGTCTTTTGCTTACACATCTTAAGTAAAGACATAAATAGGAAAGAACAAAGCAGTTCTGAAGTGTTGGGGTTTTTTTAATCATCCCACAAAAATATCTGAAGTTTAGTGTTCTTGTAGATACTCATAGAGTGATTAAAATAGCTCTGAAATGACCCTAAATTCTCAATTTCTCAATTTTTATTACCTAATTTTTGAAAATAAAGGCAGCTTCCACCTGGTAGTCCCACGTTATAGAAGGCACTAGAATTATGACCAATTTGAGCTCTATTACTCACAGTGATAATTCTTATATTTTTATCCAAGAAAAAAACAGTAAATCTCAGAAGTCAAGGTCACCTTCAGAAAAGACTAGAGATTGCTAAAACTTAGATATCATGTAGCTGATGATAAAAATTAGGTATTTGATATTCAGAGTTTTGATGATAAATAAAAATACTCTTCCTGTATTAGATTTAGAACACTGGTTTTTTTATTGGTTTATGCTATGTTTTTTCTCCCATGTCAACTCATCTAAACCATCCCTATCATTATACACCAACTTATCAGGATTTGCTTGTTCAGATAGATGGAGTGTTATTTGTAGTGTAGCCCTTGGTTTGATGGCTAAATAAAACTACATCAATGTTTGTATTTATTTTGGTGACAGCAAACAATTCCTCAATGACTAAATACTTTCAATACACTACTTTCAATAGACACTTTTCAAAACAGTTTTTAATTTATTTAGTTCTCATGCATTACTTTGTAAAAACTATTGGGTTTGTATTATTATTTGAGTTCTAATATTCCTTTAAAAGGTATCTTAACAAAAATCATTGATAAAAAGAAATAGTGAGCAATACATTTATTGACAGGAAGTGTTATATTCTATGTAAATAACACATTTAAAGTAGAGCAATGTTTGGTTTATTCTTTCAACAAAGAGTGGTTTGAGTTCACAGTAAGGTAATACATCGCAGTATTCAAGTGCAAAGAGAATGGAGACTCTCTTTAGAAGGAGCCACATGAAGTAAACCAGTGGCAGAGTACAGGTTGCCCTGGAAGAGATTTCATCTCAACATATGAAGGCATTTTTTTGCAGTAAGAGCAATAATTTACTGGAACATTCTCCCCAAAGGATGTGTTTAAGTCCCCACTGCTGCAGGTTTTCAAAATCCAGTTGGTCAGAATGCTAGAGAAATCTCATCTGGGTTCCCTTTTCCCATGAAAGGTTGGACCAGATGATGTTTCAAGCTCCCTTCCAATCTGGGCTATTCTACTATTCTATGGTATGGCTGCATGACTTACAGTTTAAGTGGAGCAAAATTTTGTGGGTCTGGACCTCAAATACAGGTGAGGATGCATACAACTAACACGATCTGTTTCCTGATAACAACCAAATACACAGTTTTCTACAGAATGTATACATTCTGCTCTACCATTACTCTATGTTGGATCTTTCATTCCTTCCCCATCCATCTTCATACATGTGACTAGCTCAGCATACTTAATCTGTAAGTTTTATTTTTCTTTCTCAACACCCAATGCTGTTTTATTTATGAGAATATTCTTCAGGACTATCATCATGGCTGGGCTTCACGAACAAAGATTCGTGAAGGGCTCTACCCACGTTTGTCACAAGCATGCTGGTGGCTAAAAAGGTCAATACGAGACAGGCATGTCTGATTGCAAGAGGCACAGCAGAAAGACTCCTTAGGTGGTATATTCGGCAAGGCACGATTCTTTCCACATTGTCTTTTCTCCTCAAGAGTGATCCTGTGTGCGTTCTCAAAGGCATCAGCAGCGTTATAGATGGTGTGTCTCCAGGCCTCCCGATTGGAGGCCAGAGTAGATCAGTTATGGTGATCAATATGACCAAGGCTATGTTGTTTCAGGGAGTCCTTGTATCTCCTCTTTGGGGCTCCTCTCTTGCAGCAGCCAGTGGCAAGTTCACCATAGAGCAGGATCTTAGGGAGGTGATGGTCCTTCATCCTGGAGACGTGCCCTGCCCAGCACAGCTGTGTTCTCAGCAACATGGCCTCAATACTCGTGACTGCTGCTTGTTCAAGAACAGATGTATTGGTCACATAATCTGACCAGTGGATGTTTTGGATTGTGCAGAGACAGCGTTGATGGAAGCGTTCTAGGAGTCGCAGGTGGTGGCGGTAGATGACCCATGATTCAGATCCATATAAGAGAGTAGACAACACTATGGCTCTGTAAACACTTACTATGCTGTTGGGAACTAGTGAACTACCATCAGACCTTCGAGATGCAGTCATCATCACCCTATATAAGAAGAAAGGTACTGAATCAGACTGCTCTTCAGGGCTATAGTGTATTGCAAAATCGTTATATAGCATTTTTTGAAAAGGTTCTTTGTGACAATTTTTAGAGAAGGAAACAACTGAGCCTAATCCTCCTCTTGAAATTGTTTCTTTCTCCTATCTTTTCAAATGGAATGGTGTTTTCTTATGATCTCAAGCGGTCTTTTATCAAATTCTATTCACAGTTTTTCTATTAATCTGTGTGATTAGATGTTTATAATCCGAATTAACCATCCTTGTTAAGACCATTCAAATGCTTAGGTGCATATGGGTCCATCACCTTGCATCAGCAAACATGTGATTAGGTTGTCAGTTTAACTACTGACAGAATATCAGAAATTATCTGTGTTTTTATGGGGAAGCAGATTGCAATGAACTCTCAAACCGAATAGGACTGTTCTGAACCTTGATTCCTCCCTCCTGTTGTTGGGTTGGTATTGTACCTGGGTGAAACATAGCATACCACCACATCAAAATACTGCAGTTATATTTAGCACAGGGGCAAGTATTGGGTCGAAGCGATACAGAAGTTGACACCTCAGCTCCACAAGGATGCCAAGCATAAGAAAAATTTCCTGTAGAAAGCTGCTGCATGGATCAACTTGGCTTGTGACAAAAAGACAAAGGAAGGTTGTGAAAGGTCATTTGTGATCCTCAATTAAGGATTTGTGATCCTCAATTAAGGATCCTCCATTATCCAAGAAGAAAAGTCAAATAAAATCTGTAGGCATTGGTCACGGTTTCCAGTAAACAGTAAATATTATGCCATGATCAGACTAAAATAAGGATATATATGTCTGTCTGTACTTTTTAGTCTTTAATTTACATTATTCTTTCAAATTAAGACAGCAAACTCTGAAATAAAATATTTTTGAAATCCCTCGATCTCTTATTCTAAAATATTCATTTTGAAACAGCATTAAAACTGGAGCACTGAAAGAAAGCTTAAAGGGTAGCATTCAGTGTCCAGGAAAATGACATCTCAGTGCATGACTGCAAGTATGGAAGATGTGCTTTAGAAAAGACAAAATGCTGCCATAAAGCAGGAAAAAGGGGTTGTGAAGGAGTTGTGTTTATGCAGTCACTGGTCACAGACATCCAAAGTGTGATCATTAAAAAATTCTGCTATAAGTTCTGCCCCTCTTCCACCCCTTTTCCAAACTGAATATGTTACAGCAAAATCACAGTTCTGTAGACTTTCATGGGGAGTCTGATCTACATGTAGTTGGATTTAGAGACTTGACAGAAGGAATATAAATGAAGCAATGCAGGAAAAAACTCATGATTTTTCCCCTTTTGTTGAAGTTTACTTACTATACTATAGGGAAACAAGACAGCGATTCCCTACTACAGATTTTCACTTTTGAGATACTCACATGTGAATTGCTAGATTCTTCTACTGCTGTCCTATTTACACTATCCTTTCTGAAGACTCCAAATAATACTTACAAGCTAGAGTTAACGCTGACTTTGAGTATTCAGCAAGCAAACCACAGCTTCGGTTCTAATTATAGCTAGCAGTGCGAAATCTTGAGGGATGCTTATCCTAAATTGCTTAAGCAATTTTAAGTGCTAAACTGTGGCTTCTTTTCTAAAACCTGCCTGGTCCACACCACAAAGAGCTTGAAGGAAAAAAGGAAGGAAGGGGAGAGGGGTACTCAGCAATGGTAGCTAGTAACCTTAAATAGGCCCAAGTTGTTGGCAAATACAAATGCTTTCCTTCCCAATTCTACCCTAACTGTCCTACCAGATAAAGACTTCAGATGATACCCTTTGGAAGAGGTCTGTGCTGCTGGTTATACTTTAAACAGGCCTGTTACCTTGCTATTTGAGAGTGCTGTTGAACTCTGCATACGCTGACTGAGGCATTAAGGGTAGAGGAAAGACACACAGAGTGAAAAATGAAATAAATAATTGATAGCAGGAATTTATTTGTTAAATATTTTTCTTTAAAAATCCTTATGTGAGAAGGTTGAAATCTCACATTGTGTGGGTGAGAACTACTATCTTCATGTTACTGTAAGGTTTCACCCTTCATCTATTATAGTGAAACTGTCTAAAACTGGTCTGAAGCTATGCTCCACAAAATAAACAAAATGAGGGTCATGATGAGCTATGAATGGTCTGTTCTTGGGAAGAAGGCTTAATTTTCCTGTAGTTAGTGTCAGAACCTCAGTGGTTTCCAGGGTTGTAACAATTCTGACATGCTAGTCTAAAAGGACCAGAGGCTTCCATTTCCCCCCCGCCCCCCGCCTTTGCTTCCTTTCTGTCTTCTTGCAAGAAACTGAGCACAGGTCTAGCTAGCATCTCACCCAATTTAGATTGTAATAAACAAATTAATTCCAGGGTCTTCATTTTAGTGCAAGCATAGTTTAATTTTTTATTATAACACTTGATTAATGGATTGTTCAAATCCTAAGTTCTGGCAATGTGTTAATGAATATCATAACAGACTCATGTGAATTGAAAAGAAAGAAAAAAACAATCAAGTCTCTGAAATGAGATAGAAATAAGCTGATTTTTCCTGAATAATGTATTTGCACAAATTTCAGTTTGAATATACATGCAAATGATTAAAATCTAATAAGCAATCATAGGACTCTGATTTTCAGTATAAAATTTTACACTGAATAGAGAATAAATCAGACTAGAAGAATAAATTATTTCTGTGCCATCAGCCAGCACCTACACAGAGACCCTCCTTTTGCCAAATTGTGCAAGCTGCACTGCACTTCTGCATGCAGCAATTACGTGACATAAACTGATGAAATTTTTATGTTGCTGTGTTGACTCTCCAAACTACTGTAAAACTACCACTTTTTAGCCAGGATCTGGGACTTGGTTTGTCCTGGAAACAACATATGTTATGCTCCTTAAACAGATCACACTCAGCTTTATGAGAATAGAACCTTTTCATACCATCTAGCTATTAAAACGACCCAGTTACTCCTTTTTTATCTACAGATCAATGAAACTATTTACTAATAGCATGAGTATCACCAGTGACCTCTGAGTTATCCAGATGGCTTTTAAAAAGAGGTTGGCACATGTTCGTACTACAACAATGGAAAAGAAAAATACGTGCTCTGTGAACATCTGAATTTTTCTTTTATTTTGATCACAAGTGTAAAAAGCCTGATAGCAGGTGAGTGAATGTTTACGTGAGATGATTTCCAGACCATTAGGCTACCCATAACTAATTCTGGTTCTATGTGCGTAGAGAATAAATTGACAGTTCTGAACTATTAAACCTGTCTGTGTCACTGAAGACAGTAGACAAGAAGGGCAGCTTCATATCTTATTTGCAAGTCAGCAAATACATGAGGTAAATACTTGTGAGGTAAGGAGTGCCTGAGCTCATTATCATCTGGCAGGTCCATTTCTTTCCTTTCTAACAGCGGTAATGAAAGAAGAAAAGAGGGACATATTTGTCTTTTGACAGAGAATCATCTGGTTATGCACTAAAATTTGCCATGTTTTAAAGCCTAGTTTCTGTCCTTGCCAAGAACCTTCATACTGTCATAGAAATTAACATGAAAGTTACAGCTCTCACTGAGTCATCAAATCTTTTTCATTTGTTCTTTAGTCTCTAGAGCCTCTCTATCTCTTTCTGCAACCTTCTGCCAAGTGATTTTACGTTGGAAGCAAACATAAAATTGTACTGTGGAAGTGAAGCATTGGTGTATTACAGGCTGCCATTGCTTCAAGGTAGACCAAACTTTTATTATAGTAAGTTCATGTGGCAGGATTGAGTATTTCTATTTCTCCTTTTCTCCAATGCTGTTGATCAGAATATCAAAGCATTTTGTTCTTCTTTGTGTTATCTTTTTTGTTTACTTGGTAATTTTTTCCTTATTTTTTTTCCCCCAAATATCTGTCTGGGCTACTTGTTCCCTGTATTTTTTCTCTGAATAACTTCTACTTGCTTGTAACTTGGGAATAATTGAAAAAACTTTTCTCTAAATGTTTTAAGACTTATTTTACACCAGAGACTTCATATTAGTCAGCAGTTTGGTCTGCAAAGTCATTCCTGTATAGGGAAGTAACTTTCAAGTCCTTAGAAACACATGAAATAATGTAATATAATATACAAAATATATGTAAAAATATGAATGAATACAAACATATAAACATACTTTTGAATTATATAGTTATGTAATAATAATATAATAATACAATATATTCTTTTCAATGTATAGTTATATCTTTCATTGGTGAAGTATGTGGTATATTTGGAACCATCTGAAGCACTTGAAATGTGGGTTAATGACAGTGAGAAAAGTCATAAGTCACTCTGAAAAAGTAAGTCACAACAAAAAATATTTTGTTTCTTTGAATTAGAAAATTTAGTTAATCAGCAAATAGAAATGGGTCAAGGTTACTTGCAGTTAACAAGTAATTTGAAGAGGAATCTAGACCTATAAATCTGCAAATGGTCCTAATTAAAACACCTCCACTGTGAATAAGTAAATTCCCCATAATAATGTATAATAAATAAAAAATATTACTTGTTAAACAGTAATATAAATACTAATAAATAAATAACTTCCCCATTAATTGTATACATATGACAACTGTGCTACAGCCTGACCTAAAATCACTGATGAACACTATTTACAGCAAGGTAGATTTTGTATCTTACTATAAAGATGGCAAAAGATTACCACACAAGAGGACAGTTGAATTAGTACCATCCACAACTTCTAAGCAAGTCACAAATGAAAAAAAAACAAACTAAATTGTACTGTGGTTCTAGCTCTGTGATAAAAAAGCTATCTAACTAGTACCGTGCAGAAAATAATGTCTTCCTGTCATGAATGTATAAGCAAGAAACCTTTGTGAGTATTTCTGCAACCACCTACTGCGTTGCATTGAATGTAGGCCCCCAGATGGACAAACTGGGGCTTTGGGTGCCTGTGTTAACAATGAGGTCTTTTACAGGCGATGATATTACTGAGGAGAGCAACTGGGACTGTGGCATCTGTTTCAACAGTACTCCCATCTGGTCAGCTGCAGCCCAGCCTTCCTATCAGGTTTCCTAATTTGGTAAGTCATTCTACCTATTCACTGCTGCTGAAAATGGCAACTTGGATGATAAAAATCAACCATCTGGAACAATCAGATGCCTTCCTTTTGTGGTACTGTAAATTAAAACAATAAGAACAACAACAGAGTGTGGATTAATGGATTATAGCTGCCTATTTTGAAGCCTATGCATACACTAGTGTTAGAGTACATTTGTTCAGAAATCTTCATGTAGGGAATTTGGAAATCTTTGCAACAGTCTGACTTCCTGTTTTGAGAAATCAAATCTGTTCAGAGATTTGATACTAAGCAGTAATCAGTCCTAGAGGACTCCTGGCCAGTTGTACTGTATGAGTCTGAGTGGGGACATACTGGACTGTGGAAATCAGGAATTCATGAACAGTGAAGAACCTACTGCAGGTAAGAGACATCAGGATTGGATTGCACCTGTATTTTACATTTAGTCCATTGAAAATAGATCCCAGCAGGTGGTACTCAGAAAAAATTATACACATGCACACATATGCATGTGTGCACACAATAACTCACAAAATGGTTACATTTAGTTTGAGGCATGTTTAAAGGCAGAATTTTCACAATTGCCTGGATGTAATAAAATGGTTCTCTCTTCTATTAGGAAGCAGCTAACTGGATATTATATTGAATTAATGTGGAAAATTTTTGTGATGCTCAGATCTGTCGCGCGCAGGGCCTTGTAAAACTGCTGGAATTATCTCCACTGTAAACTTCTGACTGTGGAGGATAAAATTAATTTTAGACATCTTCTATAAAACACTCAGAAATTTATCCAAAAAATCTTTCATACAGGTGGAAATTGATTCTAGTAAATAGAAATGATTGAAATGTAAATATATTTTTAAAAGACACCTCAAATCGTATCCTATTTTATTAAAAACCAGTACTGCTACAATATGATACTGATAATAAATTATGATTCATGAATCTAAGCTTTCTGTGCTAATTTTTTAGCAAAAGCATTGATTACTGTA
The DNA here is from genome assembly GCF_001715985.3 of Manacus vitellinus. Taxonomy (NCBI): domain Eukaryota; kingdom Metazoa; phylum Chordata; class Aves; order Passeriformes; family Pipridae; genus Manacus; species Manacus vitellinus. The sequence continues at coordinate 12,390,012 of NW_021940917.1, read as the reverse complement.
ACATTCCGAAAAGAGAGAGAATAATACACAAAGAGATATATAAGGAGAGGTGAAGGATTTGGTAAAGCTCAATCTTGTTTTGTATTTTTAATGCAGATTCAAACTTCTGCAGGGCTAATCTACAGAGCTAATCTGCTTCTCCTGAATATTGCCTGTCCCTGTAGAAAACACGGAAGTTATGGCAAAGAGTATAATTTCTACTTCTATTCCCACATCTGCTTTTATATCAGTAAAATTAATTTTTTTAACATTGAGATGCTTCTCCTGTTCTAAGGATGTCTTAAAGAAATTTTTAAAAGAAATTTTTAAAGGTATTTTTGAAAGGCACCAAAACACGTTAGTAAAAGCAGATAGGGTTTTTTTCTCTTAGTCCATCTAAGAGAGTTAGAAAAGGCAGATCAGCTCTGAGAACAACATAAGGAATGTTTCTTTAACTAAAAAAAAAAAAAAAATTAGCTGAATTTAGGAGCTGATCTTCTAGTCTGGCCTTCATGAAATGTCAGAGCATCTAATGATTAGTAGTTGCAATTATCATTAATGAAATTGTTCATTCTTTCCTGCTCTTAGGAGACTTTTTTGATCTATGTTGAGGTTACTTCCCCCATTTGCAAAAAAATATTCTTCTGAAAAATCAGAAGAAATTGCTTATGTGTTATATGTGATATAAGACTGACTACAAATTTGGTACTATGGTATGTTAGGTAGAAAACCCCAAATTTTTTACATCCTTTGCTGGATATATTTTCAAAATATTTTGAGTTCTAAGGATTGATAAAATGCGGTATGGAAATTATGACTTGAATTTTTGGATAGAAGAAAAAAGGATAATGTAGTTACCATATATGGTAACTTTTAGGCTACGATAAGAGTCTGTATTTTCAAACTTCTAACATACATTCTTAAGAAATATGTTAAAAATCTCGTTAGGTTGCAATACTCCATAAGTATTTTGTCTTTAACTCTCTACTTGTTCCTTTTAAATCTCCTTGAACAGTCTTCTGCTGGTGCCAATAGAGTAAGATAGCAGCCACTTTGCTCAGACCGATGGGTCTCCCTTCCTCCTACTACATGTTTTTTTGGCTGTTCTCTAGTTATCAAAGTAGCTTTTCCTGATAAGGGATCTGTCATACAAGGGATTAGGAAGACAAAAACCTTACCCAATAATAATGGAGGATTTATGCTTGATTCAAATCAGCATTAGCATACACCAGAGTGAGGTAGTTTGAACAGGTGGGGAAGAAGGAGAACACAGTGCAGGTTATATGACTGTCAAACACACATGAATTGGGGAAGAGAGGTCAATGATTTAGCAAAAAAGGAAATTGATTTCGAAAAAAGAAAATTGTTTCTGTCTGGCAACTGGGACATGGTAACAAACAGGAGGGGCTGAAAGCCTCCTGTGTTACAGGAAAATTATGACCTAATTGCCATCCCTCAAACTTGGTGGGATGAATGCCACGACTAGAGTGCAACTATCAGTGGCTACAGGCTATTCAGAAGAAACAGGGGAGGAAGGTGAGGGTTGTCCTCAGCTTCCAGAGTTGGACTAAGTGTGAAGAGTTGTCTTTGAAGAACAGCCACGAGCAAGTTGAAAGCCTGTGGGTAAGAATGAGGGACTGAGGCAACAAAGGGAACCTTTTGATTGGTGTCCACATCAGGCCCCTGATCAAGAAGAGCCTGCTGAAGCCTCCTTGCTCCAGTCACAGGAGGCATCACACTCACAGGCTCCTTTCCCACTGGGGGACTTCAACCACCCCCACTTATGCTGGAAAAGTAGCTGCAGGCAATCCTTGAGATTCCTGCAATGCATGGAGGATAACTTCCTGACCCAGGTAATACACAGCCCTCCCAGAGGGGACGTATTACTGGATCTGCTGGTCACCAACACAAGTGAGCTAACTGGGGACATCAAGATTGGAGGCTGCAGCAACCGTGTGTTGTGGTCTTCCAGTACCTCAAGGGAATCTGCAAGGAAGAAGGAGAGGGACTCCTTAGAAGAGCATATAGTGACAAGGCAAGGGGGAATGACTCCAAACTAAAAGAGACTAGGTTAGATTAGATGTTAAGAAGAAATTCTTAACTGTGAGGGTGGTGAGGTATTGGAACAGGTTACCCAAAGAAGCTGTGGCTACCCCACCCCTGAAGCTGTTCAAGTCTCAGCTGGATGGGGCTCTGAGCATTCTGATCTAGTGAAAGGCATGCCCATAACAGATGATTAGAGGTCAGTGATCTTTAAGATCCCTTTCAACCCAAACCGTTCTATGATTCTATGAATCTCATATATTGTTAACAACTTCCCATTGAAGATGTTATAGGATGAAACACACCTCAAGGTGTTGCTGCACAGTTTGAACTTGATGAGATTATTAGAATAATAATGTAATGTAACTATGTAACTGCTGTTAATGTCACAGGTGCTATAATACATCTGAACAAAGGGTACCAGAGGCTCTGTAATAGCCACTAGTGGCCCTTTAACTGGGAAAAAGCCAAAGTGTTTGAATAGGACTACACAATTAGTAGAGATTGGTGGCTTTTCCTTATTATCTAATTTAAAAGGTTATGAGAAGGGAAAACTGTAGTCCATTGAAAGGAGACACAGATGGGGAACTACAGGCCTGTCAGTCTGACCGTGGTGCCAGGGAAGATTATGAAACAGATCATCTTGAGTGGCATTGTGAGGTACATACAGGAAAACAGGGGATCAGGCCCAGTCAACATGGGTTTAGGAAAGACAGGTCCTGCTTGACCGAGAGGATCTCCTTTTATGACCAGGTGACTGACCTGGTAGATGAGGGAAAGGCTGTGGGTGTTGTCTACCTGAACTTCAGCCATTGATATTTTCTCCCACAGCACAACCCTGGAGAAGGTAAACAGGTACACTCTTCACTAGTTTAAGAACTGTCTGGACGGCCAGGCACAAAGAATCGAGGTGAATGGTGCCACATCCTGTTGGCAGCTGGTCACTAATGGGTTTTCCCAGGGCTCAGCACTGGGAACTGTCCTGTTTAACATTTTTATTGATGATCTGGATAAGTGTACCCTCAGTAAGTTCACAGGTGACCTTAAGTTGGGTGGGAGTGTTGAAGGGTGGGAATGATCTGCAGAGAAATATAGACAAGCTGGATTGATGGATTGATGGATCAAGGCCATCTGTATGAGTTTCAACAAGGCAAAGTGCTTTGGTCAGGACAATCACATGCAGTGCTGCAGGCTGGGGGAAGAGTGGCTGGAAAGCTGCCCAACAGAAAAGGACATGGGGGTGCTGTTTGACATCTGGCTGAACACGAGCCAGCAGTGTGCCCAGGGGGCCAAGAATGCCAGTGGCTTCTTGGCCTGAATCACCAACAGTGTGGTCAGGAGGACCAGGGAAGTGATTGTCCCTCTGTTATCTGCACTGGTGAGGCCACACCTCAAGTTCTGTGTTCATTTTGGGCCCCTCACTACAAAAAAGACATTGAGGTGCTCTAGAAAGTTAAGAAAAAGGTAAAAGGGAAAGCTGAGAAAGGATCTGGGAGAGCAAGTCTTGTGAAAAGCAGTCAAAGGAATTGGGATTGCTTAGCCTGGAGATAAGGAGACTCATGGGAGACCTTATCACTCTCTACAACCACCTGAAATGACATCGTAGCAAGCTGGGAGTCAGTCTCTTCTCCCAGGCAATTAGCAACAGAACAAGAGGAAATAGCCTCAATCTGCATAAGGGGAGGTTCAGGCTGGACATTAAGAAGAATTTCTTCACAGAAAGGGTGGTCAGGCATTGGAGTTGGTTCCCTAGGGAAGTAGTGGACTCATCATCCCTGGAAGTTTTCAAGAAATGACTAGACATGGCACTTGGTGCTATGGCTTAGTTGCTGTGGCAGCAAGCAGAGGGTTGAGACTGAGAGGGAGTTGCTGGGGCCACAAGCCAGGGATTGGAGTGGTGGAAGTGAGCATCCTGCTCCCCTATGGTTCTGCTTTGTGTGGATACATCCTCTGTGTGCCTTTCAGGATAGAAATTTCTATCCACATGGTCATTTCCACTCAAGGGTTAAAGAAAAAGATCATATGTCTTACTGCCTGTTGTGATTGTGGTCTTGTGGCTCTGTACCACCCAATTCCATTCTGTTAAAAGTCAAGGATCAGGGAGCGGAGAAGAAAACCAAAACCAGAAGAAAGGTGGGCCTGAACTATCTATGTCAAGAAGCAGTACAAGGTCCTGAAAAAGAAGCAGGATCCTAGACTTCTCAGCACACAAGATCTGATCACTCTCTCAACATTAGAACATTACGATGTTCTAAATGTGTAGTATTCTAAAGTATATTTAGCATACCCTGTAGTATTCAGTAATAAAGGCACACAAAATAATAAAGGGTGACAGGTGATGTGATGTCTCACTTTGTTTTGCATTAAATGTAAGCATCCATTTGCTATCAGCAGGAGGCTTCTTTGCTTGCCACTATCATCCTGAGTTAGTGGTAGCTCCATGATATTGGCTGGTGGGTGGCAGCGGCCCTCACACATGGCATCACTTCATATTTTGGAACCCAGCACCCGTGCACAAGTGAAGGGCAGCCAGTGGTTTCACTTTTGCTGAAGCAGACAGCACATTGTTCTAACTAAATTAACTAATTACCATAAATAAATCACATTGCATTCTTATTGGAAAGCTTATCAGACAGTACTGTTATGGCCTTTCTGTTTGGGCCTGAGAACCTTATCTTTGCAGACCATGCTTCTGAAGTATAATGTACCTTCTTGGGCAGAAAGAAACTCATTCCAAGGTTTGAATGAGAATTAGATTCACAGGAGTAATACCAGTATTGTGATACTCTTGAATATGAAATGTGATTTTATTATTTCATGACTTATGATACGGAGAGTAAAAGAAAACACATACCAGCAAAAATCTCTATATCTCCACTTCAATATAAAGTATTTTAATATAAAATACATAGGTCCTGAAAGATGTCTGCAAACTTTCAGTCATTGGACTAGGATAAAAATTTCTATATGCAGGCAGTAATCTTAAAATGAGAGTGCAGTTTAAGAGAAAAGCATGAACATTTTTGTTCATTAAAGATCCGTCCATTAATCAGTAATACGTTGCCCTATGTTGCAAAAAGAATGCATTTCAGGGTTCACATCTCAATCTTATCAATGTTTTATGAAAAAAAATTATTTTTTCTGGGATATTTTTCTTGTGATGATCTATACATCATCCACAAAACCCACAAAATGCTGTTTTGAGAGGTTCACTTTCTCCTTACTACTGATATGTTGGCCTGTGCCAATAGGCACAATAAGAAGCAGGGAACAGTATAGTCTAATAGTACAAATTTAGGTCTTTGCTTGCTAATTACAGTATGCATTACATTTAATTCTTTTTAGAAATAATGGGATTAGTATTAATTTGCACAGAACTGTCTTGTTCTCTAGGATTTGTTTTCTAGTTATCTATAGAGTGCAGCCTTTTACCAAACAAGATTGTTTATGTAATAGAAGTGGTGCAGTAAAGGGAATCATCTTCTTAATCATAAAATGTGCAGTGTCTTCCAATTAAACAACTTACAAGTTATAGAAGCCATATGCTCAGTCCCTATAAATCAGCCTAACTTTATTTAAAATGGAGATAGAATAGTTTGTTTTCACTCAGGAATTTGTTAGCCACCTATTTAAATAACCCATAAGATCTTGATTATAGAAATGTTGTCATTTAAATGATACTAGCAGAATTAATTTACCATTTCCATCCTGCATATTCAAGCCAAAATAAGGGTGGACAGGGTCACTACAGCACTTCTGTTGCCTATCTGAAACTTATGAAATCTTTACCAAAGCAACCATGCTGAAGATATTTTAGTACATGTCAGTTCTAACCTGTTACTCCTCTAAATCTTTGCAGTCTTGAAGGTGATTAATAGACAGCCAGGTTATGAATAACCCTATTTGCATAATAATCTTGTTCATGCAATTATTATGCATACACTTAATGCAAAGCAACTTCGAGAGATTGTCCTTATGGTGAAGAATTTATGTACATGTTGGCAAGGAAAATCCAAGGACAAAAAAAGTCCAAGGACCAAGAAAAGTTATGTTGTGTATTTGGACAAAATATTCAAAATGTAGAGGAAAGATAAGACCAAGAACAAGGAAAAGTTCTCCTTTGTTCTTTTCCTTTTTTTTTCCCCCTGCCTTGAGACAAATGATGCCAGCCCTACTTTTAAGCTTCTTTTAACTCCTGGGGACAAAGGACACATAAAATACCAAGGTGCTCAATGCTTCCTTCACCTCAGTCATCACTCTGGTCTTTAAAAATAGTAAGGTTACTGAGAGTAGAAAGAAAATCAGGAGCAAGAAGGACTTACTGTTGATGGAGGAGGATGTGGTTAGAGGGCATTAAAGAAACTGGTGCTATGCAAGTCTGTGGACCCTATGGGATGCACCCACAAGTGCTGAGGGAGCTGTCCTATGTCATTGTGAGGCCCCTCTCAATTCTATTTGGAAGGTAATGGTGACTGGGGGCAGTCACTAAGGACTGGAAGAGAACAAGCATCATTGCTGTCTTCAAGTAGGGCAAGAAGGAGAATCCAGAGATCTGTAAGCCTCACTTTGGTCATGGGAAGCTGATAGAGAAACTTATTCTATAAAAAACATTTCTAAACATAGTTAAGGATAGCATGGTTATTGGGAGTAGTCAGCATGGATTTACAAAGGACAAATCATGCTTGACAAACCTGGTAGACATTTACAATGACATGATTAACTTAGTAGATGACAGAAGAGCACTAGATGCTCTTTATCTTCACCTAAGAAAGGCATTTCCCACAAGATCATCATAAACAGAGTCAGTATACATTAGATAAAGAAACAGTGGGGTAGATTGAAAAATCCCAGTTGCCAGGCTCAGAGGGCTGTCATCAGGAGCACAAAGTCCAAGTTGAAGACCAGTCAGTAGTGGTATGCCTCAGGACTACATGTTGCAACCAATACTGTTTAGTTAATAACCTAGATGGACAGGCCAGGTAGCATCCTGAGCAATTGGTAGATGCTTGATTTACCAAATCAAAATTTGGTAGTCTCCAGAGGTATCTTCCAAATTCAGTTGTCCTTTGATCACCCCTTGAAGTCATAGTGCTATAGGAAAAACCTCTCTAAAGGAAAGAAAATAGAGATGCACACTGCTGCCACATTAAAAAAATAGGTCTAAAAGGTCTTGAATAGCTACAAATTAGAACTGAAAAGCAATCATTGATCACATGAGAGAAATTTCAGATTAGCTCTTTCATGAGTGAATTAGGATGATGACAACATGGGTACAAAAAGTATACTTCATATGGATGTTACCTGTTAAATCAAGCCATTATCATGGTAGCAAACGAAATCTGGATCACTAATCAAACCACAGAAATTCTTATAATTTGAATACTTATAGTAACACTATAAGACTTCCACTTCTTAAGTACTGTGGTTTGCAAATCTTGCTTTTCTCGCATATTTTTCTATCCATACATCCATTATTAATTAAACAGCCAGTAGTACAAGTTGTGATGGCTTTGTCTGGAGTAGAGGTAAAATATGTCTTCAGAAACTCCTCGCTTTATTCCTTTACTGTTTGCTCAGGCCTCTACTGTTGCTTGAATACAAAGCACTTACCTGATTATAGACAAGTCAATCAACCAGTAGTCACAGTTGATCCTCCTATATCAACTTTTTCATTTTAAAAAAATGACAAATCAAACCTCAAAAGGAGTTTGAAGTTGACTCAGGAGTTGAACTGACTCAAGAGGGTGAAGGAAGGAAGTTAAGGAGCAAAATTGTTTGAGATAAAGATAAACACATATGATTTAAGAACAACAATCATCTCACATTACAGAATCTTACTACTAATTTTTAAATCTGAAAAAAACATTCATTTCAGACATTCCTTTTACAGTATAAAACCTTACAAAACCTCCTGCATTTTTCATGCATATTAGTGCATTTTCAAATTTTATTATAAGTTAGCGAATGGGTGACTGGTTTGGAGGTAAGGAAGTAATCAGATTTACAATGTTAATTAAAAATCTAACATGTTGCCATGAAAACAATCTTTTATGATTATCAACCAGAGGCTTGTAAAAGATGTATGCAGCCAAATCTGATATTTTCTTTTAATATGCTCTGAATTATAGAACCCTGTTCTACATAGCAATATTAGATGGAAGGAGTTTAATTAAATCTAATGATCTGCCCAAAAGTCAATGTGTGTGGAAATGGAAAAAAAATCCTAATCCATTTTTGCTGATTATAATCAATTAATACATAGATGTGAATATTAGAAATAACTCATCTGAGAACAAGTATGTTAGATATAGAAAACATTTACCTCTGTCTGACATTGATTAATTTCTCATTTGACTCCCAACTGCAAACAAAATTAAAAAACTGTAAATTAAAGTTGTGATATGCCATTTTTGTTTTATTTCTAGCTAAAGAATTTGTTTCCCATAATAATGCAATATTTGAAAGCATAGTGGCTTTTCTGATAATCTAAGCAGTAACTCTATCAAGCATGAGATGGTTTTCCATACACTGTTATTATTTACAGAACTGCAAGGGTATATATATATGCTTTATAAGTGAGGCAATGAGATAGTTTTTTTGTCCTCCTCCCTCTTCTCATATCAGTCAGACTGTACTGCAGTTATCCTGTGTAGAGGGAGTAACTATTCCAGATTAAGCTGTTAAGATGTAATAATGGCTTGAGAGTTTGCTCTGTGGAGTACTCCCAAAGCCAATGGGAACATGCTTTGCTTCCATAGTGGTTCCTCTACTCTTCCACTGTTCCTACTTTAGCACAGAACAGCTCATATTTTGGAAGGTCCCTAGATAAAATCTCACTGTGTAAAGGCCTCTCAGCAGCAAGCTGATATAACAGCTAGATTTTGCATGCTTTGAAGTTGTAGGATGCTATCTTTGTTCATGCTTACTCTTTATCATGAAAGAGAAAATGAAAGTGTCTCAGGGGTGTTAAGTGATAACTGAGACCTCAGAGTATACCACAATTCTAATTTGGCTATGTCAGGAAACCAAATGGAATCTTATAAAAAGTTAGTTGTACCTAAAGTAATGCCATACATTCCTTTCCTTTATTCCACACACCTAACACATCATTTACTTTTTTTTGTTTATTCTGTTCTTGTTGTTTTGAGTTCACAAATGTATTGAAGTCCAAGATTTTGCCTTTTATCTCCTTCTGTTGGTTTGAAATCTGCCAGTGTGAAACAGATAACAAATCTTTCCAGGTATGATTTACCATCTGTGCATCTTTCCTGTTTTGTTTCACTAAGGTGGAAACCAATGCAGTTTAACTAATGCTTCCTCAACAGAGATTCCAATAATTTTTTAAAGATGTACGGCAAGATATTTAGAAATCTTCTGTACTCAAATTTGTTCTTGTCAAGAGCACAGGTGAGAGAAGTTTTCTGCATAAGTCTGTTATCTTTGAGACTGTATTCACCTGCAGACAAACACAGTCTAGTCCTCCTGGAAAAATAGAAAGACAACATAACAGGAGGTTTTTGGGTATCATTGCTGGTTAAAACCAGATTGTTGTTTTGAGACAGAAACAGTTACAAAGGTCTCACAGGCACTGGAGACAACAACTTTGACCTTGTATTTACAGAGATGTTAACGTTATTCCAATGACAGGGAGCAGGAGTGAATATTTGAAAACGACCTTTGACCTTTGGTATGCGTATGAGCAGTTGCTTCTTTACACTGCCACAGTGCAAATTTTTGTCTGAGTGCATTAACCAGGATATGTGCTAACCAGAACTCACCTCCTCTCTCCTCATTCTGTGATTCTCTCATGGCAAAGTCCTCCTGTGACCCTAACAGTGTTTGAGACAGGCAAATGTGCTTTTGAAATCCTTACATGACAACAATGAAGACTAAGTCGTGAAAAGTGGTTGTGTCTTCTGGCCTTCCCACTAGCACGGCAAGTTTATCATTTGCCAACATTTTTGTTGCTGTCTTTCTTTCTTTTTCTTTCTTTCTTTCTTTTTTACTTTCTTTTTCTTTCTTTCTTTTTTACTTTCTTTTTTTCTTTCTTTCTTTCTTTCTTTCTTTCTTTCTTTCTTTCTTTCTTTCTTTCTTTCTTTCTTTCTTTCTTTTTTCTCTTTCTTTCTTTCTTT